>NW_010266895.1:27268-38201 GCF_000690775.1 Eurypyga helias | reverse complement strand
TCGGTTTGTTTCTTCCTTCAGGGAAGGAGGTGAAACATACGGCCCTCGTGTAAGATTCTAAAAGTGTCCCTAAAAATATGTTCTTCGATACTTATCCCCGGCTTCCGCCCGTGTGCCTCTGGCTTCAAAGGTCGGCGAAGGCCCCGCGTAGTAGCAAAGGACCGTTTACACTTGGTTCTTTGTACTGCTTGGGCTCCTTGGTGTTGCCACAGGGAAAGTAAAGAAACTGAAGACTAAGAGCAAATCAAACCCGAGACATTTAGCATCGTGTTAAACGAACCCAATGAAGCAGTTTTCATCCCCCCCTTACATACCCTTCCCATTATCATTAGCTAAGAAACCACGTCTTACTAGGTTCACCTGCGTGTGCGTGCGAGGTTCGATACACAGGCTGTATCAGACTCTGTTCTCATTCTTCATCCATGGGACTCCCCACCTAAAACCTAAACAATAAAGGGAAGGGGGAGGGGAAGGAGAGGCAGGGGAAAAAAAAAAAAAAAAAAAGGAAAAAACATTGGGTTTTTTCCACGTACCTACAAGTAATACTCAACACTGGTACATTTGGTATTCAAATCTTTTATGATCTTTATATTAAAACTTCCTACTTGCCACACGCCTTTTTAAGCAGTACTAGTCTTTGACACACACACTGAAATCTACCCAGTGTGTTAAAGTTATTGAACGGCCGCGAGCTTCCTGACAACAGTGCTCTGCTAATGCCAGTTTTGATTCCACTGACATTAATCTTGGTAGGCCTGAGATGCTGTTAATACTCACTTCCTAAGCGAGGTAACCCCTTCAAAGGCTGACACACACCACCTCGCCTTGTTCATCAAATATATAATCTTACTAAATGCTGTAATCTTAAATCCCAACCTAGAGTAACTAGCAGTGCTTACATTATCATTTTTCTTTAAAGTTCATCTAAAGGGAAAAAAAAAATATCTATTAAAGAATTACAGATTTCAAAAACTGCACAAACAGAACTTGGAAACAACACCTTCTCCATATACTGCACCAAACTGCTTATTGAGCTTTAACATTAACACAATATAAGATTATTCCTGCCAGTCCACCTGTGCTTCCTTGCACGCAACACACATGAATCTTCCAGAAGGTCCCATTGAAATTTTAAAGAGCTCCTTTTTTTCCCATTTGACAACTTTACATCCTCAAATTAAAAAGGGGGAATGTGGTTATAGTGTATGATGTAGAAAGAATTATAAAAATGGCCCTTCATTGCCAGTGCTACTCAATGACAGCTCATTTTCTTGTGCCAATAGGAAGAACAAGATTAGAAGTGACTCTAATTCTTACCCAGACTTCAGGCCGGTGAAAGTCAAGTTAAAGAAATAAGGCTCTCAGTCTCTGGAGGGCAAGGGTACCAGTCACTTATTTCTTACGAACACTTGCTGACATGTGCACTAAGCATAATAATAATAATAATAATTTTATTTATAAAGTGCTCCCCCACTAAAGTGCTTGGGGCATTGTACAATATCATAAAAGCAATTTAAAATACATTTTAAAACATAGGAAATAATGGACCACCCTCTAATAATAATAATTTTTATTTAAAAAATTATGACAAAAACACTGGCCTCATGTTTGGCACTGCCATCAGCTATAGCAAAAGAGGGGAAAGGAAAGAAGGAAAGAAGGAAAGAAGGAAAGAAGGAAAGAAGGAAAGAAGGAAAGAAGGAAAGAAGGAAAGAAGGAAAGAAGGAGGAAAGAAGGAAAGAAGGAAAGATCTTTTTGATTTACAAGTTTTAAGGCTCCTAAAGCAACTGGGTTTAAAAAAAAAAATTACACGTTCAAAGTAGGGCTGTTTTCCTATGAATAATGAAAATCATAAGGGAATAATATGACTAACAAATTGCAGTCAGGTAGTTAATTCTCAGCTCCTGTTAGCTGGCACTGATGCTTCAATTTTCCAGACTAGCTTGAATTACTTTATTTCCTAGCTTTCACTGTTGTAAGGGATATTTCTTACAATGTTCATGCAGAAGCAGTTGGGTATTTGTTTTCTCCTTTCATATATTTTATGTATGTAAAATTTTTAATTAATGTTTATTTAAGGATAAAAAGTAGAGTTTATGCATCACGGGAATGGTCAAATTTATCATACATGCTAAACTACTAGTGTCAGCAAAGTTACCCTGGGGATACATTTGCCTCTATGTATCACAGCATCATATATAATTCCAATAACAGACATCTCCTGGGGAATAAGAGATAGAAACCAGAAAGAGAACTGGGAAGTTCAGGGTGGGATGCTGGCAGGTGCTTTGACAGTGCCGGGGCTGGACGGCATCTCCCCACGCTGGTGTGGAAGTGGCCGTAACCCTGTATATCACCGTCCTGACCGAGACCCCGCCAGACCCCCAGGCTGCAGCACTGCTCGCAACCCAGTGCAAAACTGGATTTTTGCTGTTTTTCAGGAAACATCTGTGAAGATTCCCACTGTGATTATCACACATCCAGACTGAATCTGCAAAACAGGTTGAGAACCACCAAAAATTTTGGCTAAGTAGGACTGGGAAGGTCAGATTGAAAGACTCCCTTGCTAGGCACAATCAGAGAGCACAGATCAGATTCCTAATTAAGACACTAGTAATTATTATGAAAGGATGGATATGCTTAACAAGTAACTTCTGTTGAGTGTCCTTGTACACTCCACATTTCCTGTGTCATCAGTGTTTTTGCACCCACACTCAGAGTTTAAGATTTTTGAGGAAGACTCAGTAGATTCATTTTAATAGAAGTCGCTGAAGAACTCTCCAAATTGTTTTGAAAATTTCAACAGTGTCAAGGAACCCATCTAGTCAGTCTGCACACTCCCGAGAGAAAGGATTATAGCTTTACTTGTATTTTGGACAACCTCGAGCAACTCTTCGTACTCAGCCAATACAAACGCATTCAAATAGCATTGACTGGTCTCGCATTCTCAAATGTGCATATGCACCCAAGAGGCAGACAGTTCTGCTCAGGAATAGAATTGAAATTATTCTAACCAACTCACGACTTGATTTTTTTTTTTTTTTTAAGGCATTTTTCTGTGCTGGTTGCACCTTTTCATCGAGTAGATTTACTTTGGTCTTTAAGTTGTATTTTCCTCATTGAATTTCCTCGTTGCATGCTTTTTGCATGTTTCATTGATCAGCATGATCATTCATTAATGTTTCAGCTGCTTTCTTTTGTCTGCTGCCCTTCTCCTGTTAACATCAAGTTTCTTTGCTAGTCAGATAAGTTATCCCACTCTTTTTATAATGCCTTGGTTTCAGCTTTAAAAAAGAAAAAAATAAAAGCAGGAGGATACAAAATCTTCAAATGGCTTATTAGAATTCAGTATGACTGGCAAGTGTCATTTAAAAAAGAGATACTGCACCTTTAATAAATTTAATCCACGTCTGATTACAGAGGAAGAAAGCTCTTTTTTAATCTTACAGGGCTGGAATATTGCAATAACTGTTCCATCTGATTTTAAAAATAAGATTTGCTAAAGGTCAACGTATCTCCTGGCCACATATGCAGCAACATTGAAATTTCCTTGGCCAGGGAATAAAAAGATTCTATCATTAAAAATAAAAGCGCAAGGACATCTTGCAAGCCCATAGGGTTTTTAGAAAGAGAAGGAGACATTTCGTTATCAACTAGCAATCATAAGATTTTTAAGCAATATCTCTAATCTGCTTCTCTTCCCCCCACCCCCGCTCCCCACAACCCCCCTTTCCTTTTCACATCAAGGTCTTTTTATCTTCCAATTTTGCATCTAAAGATGAGGTGAATGCCATTAGCTCAATTCAACCTCAAGTGTAGTCAGATGTGCCTGTGATTTCTGAAAAGCACTGTCTAAGGTCACATTAAAATGTATAAGAGCTTTTCTATTCCTGAGAAGGGGGCTTATTATCCATCCATGGTGTAAGGGAGTAATGTCAGTGGCCATAGACGAGGGTGAAAACAAAAGAGATACCAGGGTTTCAGGCTTTTGTCAGGGAACCTCTCTGCCTCCCTTTCATTGCTGTCTGAAGCCCTACAGATACCGCCACAGACTGTAAACTTGGGCAGCTCTGGGGAGAGCAAAACAAGTTCAACAGGCTCAGACTCTCCTTCCCTGAAACCTTAACTCCTGCCACAAAACTAAAACCCCAGCGCACCGCTCTGCACCCACGAGGGGCTTTGCTCCTCCCGTTTCCCAGCCGGGAACGCCACCGCGGCTGTGGCCACCGGAGCCTGGAGCCCACGGGAGACAGTGGCACCCGCTTCGCTTTGAGCACACCCATGTCCTCGGAAAGGAAACTTGGTAAATGCTCCCTGGGCTTAGAGTCAGGGCAAGATCAGAGCTGCCAAATTTGGCAGAAACTTGGAGTGCTTTTTCTTTCCCCCTTTAATTTAAAAAGGGCTGTCAAGAAAAGTTAATGAGTGTTTACCTGGGCATGATGTCCATATTTTCCTGCAATCGAATTAAGGAGCTGTCACTCAGGGATAATGCGAGTCATCAGTAAAAAATATTACAGTATCAACAGTTTCTGTTTTCCTTCTTTTTTAAAAAAAAATATTTAACGGTCAAAGGAAAATTCAGTCACAGAGAGGTTTCAAAACCAGATATTCATGGCCTGTTTTAAAACACGTCTCCAATGCAGTTGCATATTTTAGACTCGATTCCCATCTCAGACCTTTGCAAGTGATGTTACAGCTTTAAGTACACTGGAGATATCCCTTCAGAGCCGTGTGCATGTCTGGCTTTCAGCAGTCTGATGTCTTTAGGAGACTGCAGGCTTGCTCTTTCTACTGTACAACTCTGCATTGAACTCCCATGACCTGGTACAGAAGATACACTCTCTTGGTGATCTGCTGCTGAAGCTGCAGGTAGGTCTTTTCTGGAAAAACAAGGGATTATTTCCACAACTCCAACAGCCATTTGCCCTAAGGAATGGGCAAACGAAAAGCATGAGACAGGGGTTTTTTTCTTCCTTTTTTTTTTTTTTTTTGGTCTGATTCATCTCCTCTCCAAAGCACATTAAACACAATCTAATTTATGAAGGGTGGGCCAAATGTATTCAGGGCATAATACTTCTGAATGTTACACTAGGAGTTAATCTGACCCATAATTTTCCAGCTTGGTAAATTTTCCCATCTTGCAATAGTGATGCCAGTTAAGTGACTCACTGTGATGAGATAATGCAGTGACTTAATTGCCATTGTGAACAATGAAGTTACCGTGCAGTTTGTGTACCCTAAAATGGCATGCAAGCCAGTAAAGGTAATTCCTGGCTTTAGCGTCTACCAATGAGCTTATTAGAAGGAACAATAGACTGATATTTCTCTTGCTTTGTGAGTAGGGTCGATAGCTTCTGCAATACTTTTCCATGGTACCGCATATTTTCAAACTTTACCTCTGAACTCGTTAGTTTTTTCCCATGCAAGCGACTGCCTGTGGAAAGGGAGCTAAGGCATGTTTGCAAACTCCGGGCAGCAGCACAGCTCTGTGGTGCAGTCGGCACAATCATTGTGGCATGCAAAGACAATTGCTTGTGCAAAGGCAGCTTTGATGTCTCCGAGATGGTTTTTTGCCTGGTAGACAACACGAACTTGGGTAGAGAGCACTCTGTTTCTATGTGCCGACAGTGCAGCTGACGCGTACAGGTGATCCCAGTATAGGTTTCATCTATCTATTCTAAGCACAAATAGCAATGATTATTCAGCATCCCAGGCTTCTAGTCCAGGTGAGGAAAAACCCTCCTCCAGTTGCCCTGCCCGGGATGACATCCAAAGTCAGGCCAGCTCTAAGCACAGCACAGACACAGCAAGCTCTGCTAATCCTTTCAGGAAAGATAACAAAATGTTGCCTTTGTCCCTTCTTCAGAAAAAAATGCCGTCAGTTGGACTACACCCATTCCTGGCCTCATGTGGCAATAGAGACCAAAAAAATCAAGCTCTTGGTTACATCACTGTATTTACCCTATTTGTCATTTGGCTACGTCGGTGTTGTCATTTCCCGTCAACGCCATGGAGTGCAGGCAGCAGATGGCCCAGCTCTCCAGCCTTCACCCTGGTCTCACTAGTGTCTGGAGGCCATCACTTGACCTCAGCGCAAAGCACACCTGGTGCTTCTCAGGACCCAGAATGTTTCCTTTACGGACTCCAGCCAGCCTGGGATCAGAAGGATGAGTTATGTATTTAACTTCAAATATAGTCAAAGTTGCAGTAGGCTACTTGGTTGGTTTCCACACCCCACATGCCAAATACATCCTCTAAATTACTTCCTTATTTGTCATTTATGTACTTCTGAATTTTAATGAATAGTTCTCTCGTTCTTTGCCAAACTCCTATATTCATAGAAAGCTGGCATTTCACAAATATCAAAGAGTGCTGCTAAGTGAACCAACCTCAGAGAAACTCAGGAATCA
Organism: Eurypyga helias; assembly: GCF_000690775.1. Taxonomy (NCBI): domain Eukaryota; kingdom Metazoa; phylum Chordata; class Aves; order Eurypygiformes; family Eurypygidae; genus Eurypyga; species Eurypyga helias. The sequence continues at coordinate 31,791 of NW_010266895.1, read as the reverse complement.
TCATTCAAATTCCCTGTTAAAACAGGAAAACAGCTAACTGACATTTATCTGTTAAAATACAAATAATATTTCTGCTTATCCCTTCAGTGATCCTGCACAGCCCAAGAATGTCTCCTGGAGTGCTGGGGCTGCAATTTTGTTATGATGCCTTGAGCTCAGCCTTCAAAATCTGCAGCAATATGAATCAGATTGGACTTTCAGTTTTCTGCTGTTCTTCTTAATAGGAAGGCTCATAAAGAAATTGACCCCTCTTTTTTCTTTTTTTTTTGGCAGCCATTTGACAGGCGATCATCTTTCTTTCACTAACCCACATGACTGTTTCCACAGTAATACCGCAGTATTTCCACAGTAATACTGCAGAGCATGGACATTAGCATACTGATAACTGCGGAAATGTGAAACATTTCTTTCATATTCGTCTAGTTTTGTTCTATTTATTTATTTCTTTAGAAGGAAGGGTGGGGGTTTTTTTGATAAGCAATCTCTGACTTAAGGAACAGCTATAATTGTGTTTAGGGAAGATGAAAGACCTCCTCAGAGATCAAGGAAAAGAAACAGGGAAAGAAACAAAGCGGAAATCAACCCAGGTGATTTTTTCTCAGAGCCTTCCAGTACAATGCATTGGCAAAGTGAAGACAGATATGAGACATTGATCACTGTATTCTCCCACAGCCCAGAGAAAGATATTTTAGAACCAAAGAGCATTCGGCTATCTTCTGTGATGAGAGATGGCTGCTTTGCTTAGATGGCCTTCACTAAAACAGAGTGACAAGTTCTCAGGTACAAAATTGGCTTGTTATGTGGGCTTTAAAATAAGCTGAAAGGAGAAGCTTTTACTTAATCCAAAGAATCAAGTATGTGTTTTTAACACACAAAATAAGACAGAAGTTGAGGCTCTGAAATGGAAGATGGATAATAAAGGTACTAAAGTCATAAAGTGGCTTTATGCGAATGGAAATTCTGTATGGGAAACAAGCAAGAATAACTAGAAGTATCACTAAATAATGGAAAGTATGAGTGCAAGTGAAACCTTGTAAAATGATTCTCATAACCAGAATATCAGTACGGACAGGTTCAATTTATATAGAAGAGATACAACGGGTAGAGACAGAGGAGGGATGGTTTTGTATGTGAAAAACATCTCCAATGCCAGCAGACGACAATATGAAAATGGAGAATAGGGTAGTGAAATTCTTGGATAAAGACAAAAGGAATGAAAATCAAAGGGGAATCTACAGGAGGTAAACGCTATAGATCACCAAGACTGGAGGAAAGCAAGAATAATAATTCTTGGACCAACTCTCAAGATACTTGTAACCACAGGATACCCTCCCCATTGAAGAGTTTAATTTCCCAGATATTCACTGTGCAGCTAGAGCAAGATACAGGCTACATCAAAGAGATTTTTAAATTGTGTGGGAGACAGCTTCATAATCCTGACAGGAGACATTCCAACCAGTGGAAAAGTCAACCTGGAAGTAATTCTTCCTCAGAGGCTTGAATTAATCATGTAGAAGAGACCAGTAAAGAAACTTAGAACCAGTTAACTACCATCTTCTTGCCCTGAGAGGAAGGGATTCATGGCAAGGTATACATGTTAAGAAGCCATATTCTGGGTAGGAATGTTAATTTAAAACCTATCCTCTTGCCTTCAAATCAGTGACAAAGCAACCATTGATTTCGTTCTTTGATGCTGGCTTCCTCTTCATCCTGACATCGATTCACACTGAGGTAAGAATTAGCATCACACCGGCAATTCTGCACAAAGGAGAGCGATTCACCTATGAGATGCTACAGAGACACCGTCTGAGACACCAAACCCAAGTGCCAAATCACACTGCCTAGTCAAGAGAGAGGCATCTCCCCAGGGTGTTTCAACCCACCTAAGATCTCGTTGCCCTCTGGATACAGCTAGGCTTCTGTGTGAAGCACCTCAGGCATGTACAGTTAGGGAGAATTAATCCCCTGTTCGATCCTCACGTGGATGCTGTTACTCTCCCACTAAGAATATCTTCATGTGCAGCAGCTTACTCTGACGCTATCCATATGGAGAGCGGGTAGGAAATAGTTTCAGTGTTGCATACTGTATGCTACTTTTCCTACCTAAAGAAGACTGACAGATATATTAAAATTCATCTGTGAGAACATAAGCTGTGAAATCCGAAAGGACATCAGAAGCGATTGTTTTAAGGGTCTACATGTAGCTCTCAGCAATTGTTTGACCACAGAATGGTGGTCTGGGTGATATCAATACCTTTTTTGCTTGAGAAGTTAGAAATAATACCCTCAGGAAAGAGGGCTGAGGCTTCTCTTGCTTTTTTTCTTTCTCTGGGACAGGTTGCTTCCCTGTCTTCTTCCCAGTCGATTCACCTATACACTTACCGCCCATTTAAATTAATATTTACTCAGTAAGAGTGAACAGAATTGCATTGTACATCCTATTCCAGAGATCTTTCTCATGCTGTATGCAGTATCATTAATATTTTGTTATTTCTACTAGGTGTGTCTTACCTAGGATTTCTTTTGCCTTTATCACAGCCACATCATTGCCAATGGCTGAGGCACATGTCTATGTATTTGTCCGCAATGTTTGAGACCCGGACATTTGTCTTTTGTCTAAATGATTCTCCTTTTTCTAGCAGAAATTCTTGTTATTGTTTCCTAAGTGAAGTACTCTGCACTTTGTACTACTAAATTTAAACCAATTTTTAGTACTAATATTCTCCAGACCATTTGTATTTCTCTTTCTCCTAGCTTTTGGAAGCATACAGCCAGTTACACAGTGATGATGGAAACTCTCATGGTTTCTTGTAGCATGAAATCTGGGGCTAGCGGCAAAGCTCAGAACACAGAGAAAAATCTTCAGACTGTGTAAATCAACAAAGCTCCTTTGATTCAAGTTTTCACAAGGATGTGGCTCCAAATCTCTAGCATGTGTTCAAAAAAATGTAGTCCAGTTAATGTGGAAGAAAATCCAAGTGCTATTGTTATTTTGAAGATTTAAAATTATTATTCATGAAATTCACTGGGACAACAGAAATCTCATAAAGAAAAAGCAAACCAAAAAAAACCCACCAAATATATAACATTTAAAATTAGCTTGGAGATTTTTATCTTAATATGAAAAATAATTTTTCTACCATAGATTTGAGATGTTAATAAGTTTTTCCTTATGCAGACTAACTTGAAAAGAATACAAATGTCATAATGTGGATTAAAATCATTCCTACTCTATTTGAGATATACATCTCCTAATCAAGAACATCCAGGTCCCCCTTTCACAGGCACTGCTATATTCCCCAGGGGTTTTCCATGCTGAAGTTAACTTATGCAGGTAGAAAATTTAGACAGAGTGAGACTTGAAGCACCAACATGCAGGGCAGGAATCTGTATACCTGAAAAAATGGATGAACTCATTCTAAAACTGATTTTGCTAGATGCATGCTGTCTCTTAAAGGCTTTTTCTTCCCTCTCCTGGGCTCTCAGAGCTCTCTGTGTGTTCAGAGTTGCAGCTCCTTATTGGATAATCACCAAGGCAGCTTGTGATAAGTATCACGCACAGTGATGGAAGCAGTTCAGAGTTTCTAAAGGTAAGGTAAATAGGCTTCCATTAATTGGAAAGAGCACTCCTTAATTACTTTTCTAGTCTGGACTAGCCTATTCTAATATATATCATAATTCAGAATACAGTATACTAACTAACGTCTACAGAATTTTCATTACAAAGGGTGAAAAGCTAACTCTTTTGGAGCCAAAGGTACTTATGCCATTGATTTTAACAAGGTCAAGAATTCACCGCAGATAGATAAAGTTATTCCTGACTAGTGCTCTGTGCTTGTGTGAGCAAGAGCCAGTCACTTCTCCAGGCTCCTGTGGTCTCTCCCACAGCTTGTTTTCATGTTCGAACCCATTAGCACAGGGACTGTCGCACAGATTTGTTTGACTGGACCTAAGACAGTGACAAGAGCAGCACACAAAAGGTCTCAGGTGGTAAAAAATGCTAATAAATATGATAAAATAAATCTGTATAGGACAGTATTTTTAAGCACGGACACGTAAGTACATAAAGCCCATCCCGGATCAGACAGCAGTCTGCCCTGCCTGTGCCCAGTGACAGATGCTTCGGAAGCAGCAGAGACAGAGCTCCAGGCTGTGCCTGGTCTCCAGTTTACCTTCCCAGCTTCCTCCAATCAGTTTTAAAGACCTCATAAAGCCAAGTTTACTTCTGAAACATATGGTTTAACAACCGCTGCTGGACTTCAATGAATATGTCTAATTCTTTTTTTAACTCATTTTTACTTTTTACTTCCATTATATCCTGTTCTCTGTTTTGATGATGCACTGCACAAAAAAAAAAAGGAATTTTTTGTTTGTTTTAAACCTAATAATTTCACTGGACTGTGAAAAACAGAGCCTAATCCTTCCCTAATCACATTCTCTGCAATATTAATTATATTCTAGTCTTCTGTCATATTCCCTCAGAAGTTCTTTTCCCAGCTAAAAAGACTAACATTTTCCAGTCC
>NW_010266895.1:20509-27257 GCF_000690775.1 Eurypyga helias | reverse complement strand
CATTCCTGCATCTGCTGAAAACACATCACATATTTCTGTACTACTTTCAGGTATATTTGTCTCTTTTGAGATAGGATAATCATAACTGTATTCAGTATTTAAGACACAATAATGTCATGAACATGCATAATAACATAATGATGGTTTTGATTTTTTTTTCTCCTATATTCGTTACCTGATCATTCCTTTTTCCTTTTGTGAGCTTATCCTTTTGAACAACTCTCCCAAAGGAGTTCAACATCTCTGCTTACCTATACCATCCTGTCCATAGATATACAGACACAAACAGACAAGGATTTTAAGAGGATTCCTCCTTCTATACAACTACTTTGCAGTTACCACCACTGAATTTCCTTTGCCATATTACAACACAGCCTTCTGGATCATGGGCTACTTCAATCAAAGCTACTAAATGAATGCTTGTCAAAAGTTAATTTTGGCAGATGAAACTTTTAATAATTTTGCTTTATAATAATTGATACTATTGTAACCAACTCAGCTTCAAGTTATTCAGGAGCCTGACAAGGTTGCAGAGTCTCACTGGAGTACCCATTGAAAAGGAGAAGTAATATTGATGGCACAATAGATCATACTGATGCAATCTTATAGGAGCAGACAGCATACAAGAAGACACAGTTGATGCTCCATGTGGCAATTACAGAATTTAGCTGTAGCACTTCGGTTGAATACTTGTACCATCTCCTAATTAAATGATTCCACTTCACAGGACAGCCATATAGTCCTCTGATTGAGTAAATAAAGGACTGTACAAACTTCCATCATCTTATCAAAGTTTTTTTCTTTTTCTTCTTTTCCTTTTGGGCTTAGATCATACCTCTGCTTCTACACCTATCATAAGGTGGGAAATATAAGAACGGAAAACAATTCTGAAGAATAAGTAACATAAGATGTTAGAGAACTCAGTGCCCCTGTGGCACATATATTTTCAAAAAAAAAAAGCACCCCAAGATACCCTTACTTCTTTATATGTTAAATTTTATCTTGTTCTGATTAAATAAAGTTTCCATTCTTTTCCAGAAATTAAAGAAGATAATATTCTCTCAGCACTGAGCCAGAGAGGGAATCATTTGGTAAATAACAGCAGGAACCTGATGCCATCCTTCCACTGCACAGGCTACCAGCCAAAGAGCACCACACAGCTGCAGTCTTACAGAAAGATTTTTGGAGTTCTGTGACAATACACAAAAACCCCGTTTCCACTTGTACTCTCAAGACAGAAAGAGCTTTTCTAACATTTTGTTGCATTTATAAAGATATATTCTAAATTAACATTTTTTTTTTTTACAAAGAGAGATATAATAATATACACATAAAATATATGGTTATGCTTTTATAGATATGAGTAAGTCTATAGATATTCTATAGGGCCTATACAAAAGCATAGGGAAATTATCTGCTGTAGTATCAGCAACTAAAGGAGTTATGTCCATGATGTCCTGCAATTTAGTGATTTTACATGGAACACATCAGATATACAGCTAGTGGAAAAGCATGAAGAGATCATAGCTCTTAGTTTATTTGCAAACTATCAATGTATATGACATCCCATCACTCCTAGACTGTTACTTTGGCATGAAAAAAGAGGGAACCAAATTCACCCCTTTATGGAACACCACTGAATTGGGTGATGGGTAAATTGCTATAGCTTTTTCTATGCATATGCATCACACAAGTTTCATAGCTTACTGGTAATTTAATTTTAAAACAAGCCTCATGTTCTATTTAGGATGGATCAGTAATAACAACTTTTAGTGTGTGGCCTGGGACTGGCATTTGCAAATTTGTAAATTTACCTTGTAAATCTGGAGAACCCCAAAATTAGGTTCTCCTCCTCTGCTTACAGAAGAGAAAAAACACATGTGGTTTACAAAATGTTTCCCCAGAAGGAAAGCGCTAAACATCTGAGTGATGCATGAGATTTACAAACTGAAGCCTACGAAAGTGGTTTTCCAAGAGTAGCAATGATTAACACGACCCGTCAGAGCTTTATTTATTAGTTGGGCTCTCCTTGCCAACCCCAACCACAGAGTTGGAGGCATAAGCATGTGTGCACTTGATACACACGCGTGCACACGCACATACAACGCACTTGTTGTTGCAACATGCTATTAAGATATTTCCTTCCTTTCTTATAGAAAGCATTACAGAAGATTAACCAGCTCTCTCTATTCTTCCCAGGGAACTGTGATTCTCCAGACTCAGAGTCGTGTAATTCTGAAATGCAGACTGGAGGAGGTTTTCCTCATTCTATGCAGATCAAAGGCAAAGAGGAGGGGGAAAAAAAAAAAAAGAAAAGAAAAAAAGAAAACAAAATTATGCCTCATATACAATGCAAGGACCTCTTCATTTCTAAGTTATGCAGATGACCCCTCCACAAAAATAACAATCTCTAGGAACTTGGAAGAAGAAACTGTAGTCCCAGTTGCTTTGACCTAAATAAAGTGTCTGTGTAATTATCTTCAACAGGGCTTGCCAAAACATCATTTTATACTGTTCAAATGCATATTCTAAGAGGGGATGGAAATTTGAGGGACAGGATGGCAAGCAAAGTACATTTTATTTCTCTGAACAATTAGAAAGATTATAATAATACAGCAAATACTGTGCATCCTGCCACTATGTGCCATCTTCCATCCCAAAGGATCTCAAAGGGACTTGTCACTAATTCCATTTTTCTCGTTCCAAAAAATAACATGTCAACCTTTAACTATTTTGTTCCATACAGTACAATCTATACTCAGATTTCCTACTTCCCTTTTCATTCACATGAAACTGCCAGTGTGCATTTCTTTGGGTTTTTCTCCAGTTACTTGGGATTCCGTGCGGTCTTGATAAACAGGCATCTTTGCTCAAATACAAGCCAAATTTTACTTCTAAGTCATACCTTCCTTCTTCATTGCAGACATTTTGCAAACCTTTTACTCAAATATTGGAGATGATTGGGCAATTTTAGTTATGCAATGAGAAAACTGATAAAATCTGATTTTGAAAGGATTTTTATGGAAATAAAATCTCAGTTCAGTGGGTGAAAACTGAGAAAGAAAAGCAGGAATTTTCTTTTTTTCATTATTTTTTTAATTGAAATTGTTATTAAAATGTCTATGAAACAGGCAAACAATACAAGCTGCTTTAAACTGATAATTCATTACACCAGAAAACATGATTTACACGATTATGTAAAACATCTTTTTTCATGATAGAAACACAGACTGATTTGTGAGATACACACCCCAACATCTGCCTGAAACACAGGATATATCAAAAAAATAAGAGAAACACATTCAGCATTACAAAACCTTTTGCAGATTTTTAATAAAAACTGAAGTTCTCTATCCTCAAAATTTAGAAAAATAGAAAAAAGGAACAAACCTCTCAGGCTTTGCCCTCATTATCTTAAGCTGACATTTCCATATCCTGACAAATTAAATTCAAGAATCTTTAGGACTGTTTGTAACTTTGAGAGGGATTTTTATATACAGAAAATTATTCCCTGACTTGGAGTCTGGCCAGGGCACTGCAGAGAGCAGCATCTTGAGAAAAAGCGATCTGGTCAAAACAAGGGATCTGCTCATGCTAAACTGTTTAACATAAACCCCTCCTCCTGGAAGCGAGACGAGCTGTCAGACACCACCACAGTGACCATCCCAAACAAAGCAGTAAAGCATTTCATCACAAGTGTTATCCCACACTGTAATTTCAGACAACAGACACTAGTTTGTTTGCAATGAGTTTGTGCAATTTACCAGGAAATGTGAAAGCTGGTCAAGTAGAGAAAGGAAAACATTTCCAGGCTATTACAGAAAACCTCAGTGAGAAAAACTACAGAAGAGAGGATCTCTCCCACACAAGACCTTACTAGGTTGATATTTAGATGCATGCCTACAGTCCCTGTGCTGCTAGAGCTTTATTAGAGCCAACAGGGAAAGGATAACTAAGACAAAAATTGAGACTTCCAAAGTTCAAAGCATACAATAGCTGATGAACCAGCGACATCTCAAAACTACCATCAGGAGACCCTGTTGGGATCAAATGTAACCTCAGGAGAAATAATATATTTGTAAAGAAGATACGTGTGTTGATCAGATAAAGCTTCAATCATGTAGCACAGCAGTGGCTGGGCATATTATTCACAAATATCACATATACACACTTATTACAAACTCAGGACATTAACAGGAAGGTGGTGCTGAGATTCAGTCAGCAGGATGTGGAAAGGAACATAGCAGTAAACATCAGAACAGACTTTCAAAACACGCTGCTAACAGAAGAACCAAGTACAAGCCAGTCTCTTATCATCACAAGAATAAATTGCATTGGCACCAACATCAAGATGCCTGCAAGGTAAACACAAGACTTTGTACAATACTGGCATGAAAAAAGTAACTGTCTTAAACCCAGAAGAAAATACCTTAATTCTCTGAGCATGTTGGAAGCTCACAAAAACTATAAAAGACAGAACTTGGTGTGAAACAGTTATATAATTGATGAGAATTTTAAGTGTACAGGAATGTTCTAACCACACTCAATGTTGCGATTTTAAATATGGCAAAAAGCACATTAGGAAAGGTGGCTTCCCAACAAGGGATATTGTGTTTTGATACGCTGCTTATGTGATACATTTATGTCTGATATCTTTGAAAACTCCCCTTTCAAGAAGTGCCTCGTGAGAGAGGACACTGTATGCGTGGGAAGGACTAAAACCTGAACTGTGCACCGCTTTAGCTCTCTCTCTTTATGTGCTTGAACATCAAACACCAAGGACATCACTTCACTTTTCGATCACCTTTTTAGCTTACCCAATAACCCTTAACACTTCCTTTCAGGGAAGTATAACTTCTAGGTGCTGCTGCTTCTCCTTTCTTACCATGAGTACAGCAAAGATGAAGTTACTGATGTCCTTCAGATGAAATGACAACAGCTGTAAAAGAGAAGGCATTGTCTGGGGTTCTGAAGAGACATGTTACTTCTCACCTTCCGTGTCACCTGTTAGTGCTGTGCTGACTTATTCCTTTTTTTTTCTCTTTAAAGTGGATTTCACATTTTTCTCTAGCAGCTCCTTTGGCTTCTGTGGGCCTTTGTTTTGTTGTTTATTTTGTTTTTATCTGCAGGAACAATGCATGCTGTTTTTCCCATAGTGTTTTTGTACACTGTGACCCAAAATCTAACAATTCCATTTCTTATTATCTACAACAGAAAATTCCAATATTTTGAATTAACTTTTATGTTGAGATCAACCTCCACCCAGCATAGGAACAATCACATAGCATGTCTATATGCTGTATTGTGGGTAGATACAAACACTCTGCCAGTGTGCTAAGTCAACCACACTCCACTCAGCCACAGTTAGCAGAGCATTAAACCTGACATAATAAGCCCAGCTGATAATGAACCCAAATATGCTGACTGCAAGAAGGCAGACAACTATCCCACTGCTTACAATGTCCCAATTTTTGCAGCTCAGTGGGATTATGTCCTCCTACATGTCAAATGAGTGTGCAGCTCACACACCGTATCAAGGCATCCACCTCCAAGAGGATACCAAGCCAATGCATTAATTCTCTGCATCTACAGCCACTAAATATTTGCAGTGAGCTAAAACACACATACAGATTACAGCTTTCCTCTAAGACTCACGTTTAAATAATTTTCAATTCCTTTTTATTTATGTGCCTTAGAGCCCACTTTCCAGATTGAATCCTTGCACTAGGTAGACTGGATCTATGCTAGCACAGCATGTCTCCTTACAGCAGGTATCTGGTTGGAGATGTCAACCAGAAAGCCAACCATCTTCTGCAGGGGAGGATGAAACACAAGAGGTGAAAACTGAGGGTCTGAGGGCCCCAGTACAAGCAAACACAGTGATCAGACCCGCATACGTGTGACGTACCTGCCCAGCAGTGCACTGCCACGGGCGAGCAGTGCCACTGATCCTCAGCCCCATGCAGCAAGGACAGCTTGCAACAGGAAGGGAACTAGAGCCAGGCACATCTTCTGAGGCCAGAATTTGTTCTGTCTCTACTAAGATTCAGGACAGGCAAGGAAGCTGCTGCAGATGTCCTGAATTGTTGGCCTGTCCTTTTAGAACAATGTAAATAATTTGAGAGGGATCAGCTGTGGAAGTGAAGGAGACAGGCGGCTCCTGTGCTAACCAGTAACCCTGTCAGGCCTTCCCAATACACATCTCCCCAAACCCCACCAAGGGAGGCAACACTCAGAAGGACCACGAAACCCTTTAATGGTTTCTGCTGAATATGTTAACACGCATCTCTTGCCCAGTTTTGCACCCTGAAAAATCACATAGTCAGGTTATCACAAATGTGAAAAGCATTGCATTCAACAATCTCTACAATACTACAGTTGCTGAAGAGAATCTGATATGTCTGATGGTTATGGGCAACAAAGTCCATCGTTTCAGTTCTCCCTGTGTGATTTACATGAGACTGTATTAAATGATGCCTGATGGTTGTCTCAAGTTTAATTTCCAGAAGGATTCTCTTCAAAGGTCCATGTCCAAAAAGCAACTAAGAAATTTGTTTTCCCTACTGAAAACAACTCCTGCTTTAGGGAAGTATTGGAATTGGTTATTATTAATCTTTCTGTGCAAAAAGTATCTCCCACAGGCAAGTAGTCACACCAGGTACCAACAATACGCACCTACAGACTTCCAGTTGTTCACTGTGGGAGCAGAACTGAATTATTTCTTCCTTCGGTCACAATTATGTTTTTC
>NW_010266895.1:20208-20470 GCF_000690775.1 Eurypyga helias | reverse complement strand
AAAGTGATATTTGCTGTCATAGCTTCAGCCTCACTATGTAAGTTAAAAACATGCCCTGTCTCCATTACATGATTACAGGCAGACTTTCAACTCTGATAGTCTATGAGCTAAAGTCAAGGAACGTGCGCCAGCTGTTACAAAACAGTTTTCCTGGAAAATAGCCACCGGACCAGCAGTCAAACTAGGACATTCTACATACAAGGAAGAATAAAATTAAAAAAAAAGCGCAGCAGTACAACACATGATTTTAATAAAGTCAGGA
>NW_010266895.1:17362-20194 GCF_000690775.1 Eurypyga helias | reverse complement strand
AAAAAACATGTCTATACTAACCACTAAATCTGATGATCCATGAACATTCACTCCAAGAAGAGTACTGTGGCACCAAAACTCACCCCAGCATCTTGACTTTCCATTGAAATCTGTTGCAGAAATTCAGGTGTCTTTCCACCCTGCTGAAACTTGAATACTTGCTCATCTGAGTATCTGAGGACATCACGTTATGTGATGTGTCTCACATCCATCACATGTTCTTTGTTCTCTCATCATCTCCCCATGGAGGAGGAGTATGTGGCGCCAGGCCTCTTGTTTTCCTAGGGGTTTTTTTTTTTCTGGTTTTGTCTGCACATGTTGCTGCATACTGGATAAAGCAAGGTCACAAAGCATGTCTCACTCGGAGTGGATGACAGTGAGGCTTGTGATGGTCTTCAGCTTCTTCGGCTTTTGTTTTAATTGACGGAGAGCTTTCCTACGGCTGTATTTCCTTCACAGACAAGTTTTACCCAAATGGAAGAGTGTTCTGTTCAGCCAGAAGAGCAAAACTATCAGTGTCCACCACCAGAATGCCATTTATGCAGCTCTCTACAAACTTCAGTGGATAAATCCCAGGTGTCCCCTAGAGAATTCAAGTGAGGAGTTGTGGCTTGGGCCCATTTCTGATCAGAAATGACTAAGCTTAATGATCCTCATACTACGAACCATGACAACAAGGGAAAATATAGGTACCGCAGCTTTATTTAACACCCAAAGCAACCTCTGCAACAAATGTTCACACCATTTAACTTCAGGAGACAGCTTTGTTGATTAAGTTAAGACTGAACTCCCATGTGTTCAGAAGATGGGGGTTCAGAGCTAGGAGCCTACTCGTCCTCCCAGATGCCCAGGCTCTTATGCTAGTTTCCTTGCACCAGCATGAACACGAACTGCAGCAACGCTAACCACAGACCTACACACAATAAAGACAATGAACTCAGCTCCCTCCAGACCGTAATGTTATGTAAAATCCAGGAGAAGCAGTCGCAAGATATGACAACACTGTATGGCCACGATTGCTGGCATACAGAGAGGAAGGAGGATGTTTAGTCAGCTTGTATTGAGAGCTGTTGGCAGCTGGGAAGGACAGTTTTGGGCAGCCATCAGGGAAATTGCAGATGGATTAAACATTTTGGAGGGTCCGGGTATCTGAGTTGTAGGAGAATGAACAGCTGGGAAGAGAAGGGGACTGTGAGCACTCTCATCAGAGGTGCTTCTGTGGGACTGTCTCTGCTTGACCCTGTGCATTTTGATGGCAAGGCAAAGCCATTTTGCCATGCAGAACTGACAGTGCAGAAGCTGGGACTCACAGAAGGGCATTGCTACATGTTCGGGTTTAGCATTTTGGTTATTCTACTGAAAATTACCCAAAGGATCTTCTGTTCCTGGTGTCTGAGGTTCACATTGTAGGACTGAAAACCTAAGTCAAAAAACAGGAGAATGTGTGTGGGTAAATATGCGTACTAGCTATCCTGAAGATTCAAAACAGAATTAATTGTTCTAGAAGCAAGAAAGCTTACATTTAAGACAATGAAAACAGTGTCAGGCCACCGAGAGAAAACAGAGAATCACATGTTTAGCATATGCATATCAAGGTTTTTAATGTTATCAGAAGGGAACTTCTTTCAAGAAATGCAAAGTATCCTGATTTGGCTTGAACACAAGTATTCCCTTAGAAATGCTAATCAGCTGGGTAAAAATGTACAGAAGAATATTTTGTACAGATCTTTTGTCCTAGATATGGATGATACAGGAATAACTTCATGATGAGATATCTACTATGTTCCCCAAAAAGGGCTCAGTATAGCATCAGTTCTAGCTCGACCTTCATCCATGAAGGCACCCTTCTCATAATTTTTCTTTTCATTAGTACAAACTTGAGCATTTTACAGTACATTGCAAGCATCATTTCAAAGCATCATAGTCATGTTGTGCTTCTAAACATGCACAGATATGTTTGGACAGGGCAATACAGGTTAATTGTAACTTTACCTGTTATTTATTGCAAACAAAACACTGACAATAAAACAAGAGACAGATAATCAATATGGTGTCAGACAAATTAATTATCAATGGTATATGGAGTTAAAAATAATGGAATGAGATCATCCACTTAGTTATTTTCAATGGTCTGCCGCCACTCTGTGATTCTCTTCAGTTTAGAAAATTCTCCATTGGTCTTCAAAAGGAGAATAATTACCTCTTCAATTAAGCTCCTTTTTCCACCTACTTCTGCAGTGAAAACTCAAACACACTTCACCAGCCCTGCTCATAGCCCTTTGCCTCAGACCAACCCACTTCTCGCCTTACTGGGATCTCCAGGTGCTCTTATGCTTTATTATCCCAACTGGGCAACAAGTACTTCCAATTTCTGAATGTCTTCCCCTTCTTCCACTTCTCACTCAGGTACCCAGCACTGAAACCCACCTAAAGGCCCTGCTGACCCCCACCTTCCACAAAGCCCTGCTGTTTCCCAGGGCTCCCAGGCTCTAATGCCTCACTGTCCTCCCATTTCTATAGCCTGAATTTTGTTCCCATGCATTCCACGTTCTCTCCTTGCTTTTGGTCTATCCCCTGTTTTGCATCTTTTACATCACCCAGGCATTCTGAATCTTTTCTTCAAAACTGTTTGAAGGGCTTCCACAGCTCCATCTCACCTGCAGGTCCTATAATCTCCTGTGCTTCATGCCTTCAGGCCAGATTTCCAACTTGAATGACATAGTTACAGACTGTCCCTTTCTCAAGACAAAAGCAAATATCTTTGGGCCAGATCCTGAAGTGATATGCATCAGCATGGCTCCCCTGACTTCAGGGGAAGGGTGCAGGCTCAGA
>NW_010266895.1:16071-17331 GCF_000690775.1 Eurypyga helias | reverse complement strand
CAGCTTTGCCTTAGGGGATGACTGCAGTACATCATACTGAGAGTTGAGAAGCTCTCATTATCCCAGTAATGGCTACGGCTAGTTCTGCCTAAAAGCCAAAGACAGGAGCTGGTATATTGTGTTTTTATAGTTGTGGGTCATTCACAGTTCTGTCAGATACATAATAATCACCACAGACTTTGTTTGGCTGTTTTCAAAAACTTGGAATTGCTTGGGGGGAAAGGGGTGAAAAGCAACAAAAGGACTTAATTAAAGTGTATTCACTGAGGTCACTGAGTTATGACACATACATTTGGTTAAACAATTACATTTTTGTTCATTGTCACAAAAACTGGCAGTTCAGATTTACAAGGCCGGTTTCTGTCTGTAACTCCCTGGTCTGTCTGGAGTCTCCCCCAGTGTCAGCATGTGAAAGCAGTGGCCTCCAATAACCGACAAAGGACAAAACGGCATTTCTCAGCTCCTCCTCCCTCCTGGATTACCAGCCTTTAATCAACAGGACTCAGAGGTCAGTAATTCAGACTTTCTGCACTACAAGACCCTTTCATCAACAAATTACGGCCCAGATCGCGCCTCCAGGCGCAGCCCTGGACCAGCAGCAGGTGATGGCAAGCGTCAGCGCGGGAGCAGCCCTGGGAGGCAGAGGAGCTCACAGGCAGCCCCAGCAGTACGCAGTCCCCCTCCTGCCCCTTCTCAGGGCAGAAAGCACTCTCTACCACCAGCCTCTTCCAGCAGCAGCCGATAGCCTCCCAGTGCCAGCTCCGCCACCCTCCGCGCCCCTGCCCACAGCCCTGCCCTGAGGAGCGGGATGCAGGAGGAGCTGCACCATCCTGCCTCACACCTGGGCCCAGCCCGGTTCGCAGTATCCATACTTCTCTGCACGGACACATGAAGCGCCCCAACAGGTTTCTCTCCGCAGCTGCAAAATGACTGAAGCATTCTACAGATGATAGGTCTCTGAGCAAGACAAATGAATTAACATCCAGGGGCAAACCCTCAGCTGGGGAGATTTTGAGCCATACAGATTTGACGCAATATGGAGGTTTGCTCGCCCGGTTCGCAGTATCCATACTTCTCTGCACGGACACATGAAGCGCCCCAACAGGTTTCTCTCCGCAGCTGCAAAATGACTGAAGCATTCTACAGATGATAGGTCTCTGAGCAAGACAAATGAATTAACATCCAGGGGCAAACCCTCAGCTGGGGAGATTTTGAGCCATACAGATTTGACGCAATATGGAGGTTTGCTCTTTTTTTTTT
>NW_010266895.1:859-16059 GCF_000690775.1 Eurypyga helias | reverse complement strand
AAGGTGTTGTCCAGCAGCTTCCTCTTGCAGTAAACTTAGACTAGAGATTATTCTACTGCTTTGGTTATCCTTCTTTTTCAACCTTGTCTTTTTCATATGTTTTAACTTGACAGCTTTTAAATAGAAAACTCAGTGCTTACATAGCTTCCAGTGTGCCATCCTGCCTGATGAAAGCCAGCGTATCTCAGAGTGATACCCACCTGAAAAATGGCACCACAAACGAAGAAATAAAAGACACTTAGCAGAAAGTTGCCAAGAGAGACCAAATAAAAGCCAGGGATCTGAGGAAACAAGGCAACTGCAGAGATAACATGGCAGATATACAGATTTAAGATCAAGAAATAAAGCAGATTTTTGTAAATCAGGACAATGATGTAAAGGTAAAGATGAGAGAGGAAATGAGGAGGAACAATATTGAATTTATCAAGACAACACTGAACAAACAAAACAAAACTTGAAAGTACAGTAGTAGGAAGAAAGCACAAGAGAGGGAAATATAATTTTATTGCAGTGCTGGGAAAAAGACAGAACTCAGTAAGTGACAGGGCACAAATCATTAAAAGGACTGAAGTATTCTACAGAGACTGAGAGTCCTGCGTTTAGAGCAACTAGCTGAGAAAAGAGTGCTTGCCTTCAAAAAGCACCTCTGAAATCACAAATGAATGAAATGCGTGGCCTGACCAAAGCGTACAGTAGGTCAAGGCACTGGCAGGCAGCTGCCTTTGATAATCCATGGAACAGCCTGTCAGACAGCAGTGTGCCCTTTCTGATGTCTGTTTGGTGTCCTGTATAAAAAGAGCTGTTGGTTCCCCTTGCAGGAGATGTTTGTCTCTCTCACAAAAGACACCAGGGCAGTTGGCACGACCGATTCTCTGAGCAGAGATGCTGAGAGCTGACTGGACATAGAGGAATATTTTTTTCTATAATACGGGCCACAAAACCAGAGATGTTCCGAATTAACAAACACAGCATCACAGTTGCAAACATACGAGATTGGCCCAACTACCAGGGCCTTTGAAGAATGCTTCAGAAAAATATTAGAAAGGTGCCATGAGGAGCATACACCAACCTGTAACACCAGCCACACCGATCTGATCTTCCCACTGTCTGACCACACTGGTCCACATTGCCACTGCACCAAAAGCCAAAGCCCCTTAAAGATGGCACCAAAATACCTGTTCCTCCTAATGAGCACCTGGGCAGCTTCATTCCAGTCCTTACTCTAACCCTAAATTATTCTCAGAGGAGATGATTTTGTGCTGCCCTTCTCTTAACCTCCATTAAACCATCTTTAACCCTACAGTGTCCCTTGATTTTAGTGAGGTCAACCACACAATAAGGCACTACTCAGTGCAGGATTGATCCTACCATTTTTGCCCCTGAGTATCAAAGCCTGAGAAAATATTTCACAGCTGATACCTGTTACCTCCCCCTCACAGATATTTTAGAGGCCCGTCTATTTGTTTATAGTATTCATTTGTCCTAGCCTAAGCAATCAAGTGCCTGGGGACCACAGCAACCCTGGCAGAGCACTAATGGATGAACACTCACAGAGAAAAACAAGAGAAAACCAAGACAAAATGCTTGCAAATCCTTAAATCTTCTTTAACGTCAACTACAACCCTCTCCCTGCTGCTCCTTCTGCTGGCTTTTCTGCTGGTTCTCCTACAACCTGCTCTCCTTCTGCTGGATTTTATCAGGTACAGATCTGGCCTGGGATCTGCTGTTTACATGAGACAAAGGCAAGAAAGGGTACATCTTCTATGTCCTGTTAGCATTCAAGCAAACACCCTGTTTAATATTAGAAGCCGGTATGCATGTGGTTGCTTAGGAATGAGAAACATCCCTTCGATATGCCCTCCGATACGCACTGGGTTGCTGTGGGATGTTTTTGTGCATTCTACTTGAGCAGTTACCAGGGTCTGGAGTCCACGGAAACATGACATTGTAATCTTGGTCATGTTTTATTTATGGGGAGTAGTGCAGCAGATAGGGTGTGTTAACAAACAAAGATGATTGCTTCAGGGGCACTCTCTCGTCCTGAGGTAATTAAGACAAAGTAGTTTCACTGGTTGGGGGATTCATACTGCAGACAACCTTTCCCTTGCTAAAATGATCTGCAGCAACCGGGCCAAAAAGGCTAAATCAGAAGCAACATGGGTAGTGTTTTATCTTTGGTTAAAGGTGCATCATTAAATGGCACTGGCATAAATTATACTTCTTAGAAATCCATATAACATTAAAAACTACTGAGAAGAAAATGTCAGGCTCAGGGATGTGCAGATTTTCAGCTGGAGAAATATCCAAAGAATTGTTGCTGCAGCCCAGCACATCTTTCATGGCCTGAACTGAAAACAGTGACTGTCACCACGGCCACCCTAACCACAAACCCTGAGAGATGCTGGCCTGACAAAACATGTAAACTCGGAGTCAGGCTCAGCTGTCAAAGAATCTCAGCATCAGGAGGGAAATCTATTCCACCATCAAAGGTCACAACTCAGAGACTTATGGCTGCTCACATTTGTTCGTTATTTGCAAACTGTACAACTGTGATCAAAGCCCTGCAACGCTTGCTCCAGAGGAACTCACAGCAATACACACAAGGCACAGCTCAGGTTTTGCCAGGAAATACACTAGGACCCTCCTTCTTGCCCATCACCTCTTCTCCCTTTTGTCTCTGGCCACATCCCTTCCACTGCAGCAAGTCCAGTAGAAAAACTCCTACAGTTCCTTCTCGCTCTCCATGGCTGGTCAGGCTCTCCCTGCGATGGGCAGGTGTGTTGGTGGGCTGTGGTCAAGCTGATCCCTTGCAGTCCAACACAGTCGTGCTGTGTTCACCCCCAAAAGTGGAGGGTGGCCTTGCCCCTTGCAGTTTTTAGCTGGCCCATGAAAATCAATGGGAGGTTCTTCGCTGACATGGACAAGTTCCAGCGGAAGCTTGTATGGAAAAACATCTTTTCTTACACCTTCAGATGATGCTTGCTGTAACAGCTCATTTACCAAAGGATGAATGTTCCTTTAGGTCTGAGGAACAAGATCAAAAATCACCAGAGTTGGACACAGAAGATCTGCCTAAAACTTCTGGTTACTTCACAGAGTTTTTTGTATGAGCTTGAACAAATCACTTAACTTTTCTGTGCTTCAGATCACCATTCATAAAGCTACTATAATAACAATTTTGTCTCTTACTGTTTATATGTGATGCCCAAAGTTACTGTCTCTTACAAAGCCAGAGACAGAAAACTCCAGTGTTGCTTTTCTGAGACAGCTATAGGCATAGAGCGTGTTTCAGAGACATCAACAATAGAGTATTTTGTTTTCAGGATTCCCCTTCTTTCACTAATAGACTACATTCGCTCTGTAGGATGCATACAGCAGTGCTGCTCTCTTCTGTCACCATTGACCCAGAAGAGTGGTCTGCTCAAATGAGAGACAATTTGAAAGGAAAGAATAAATACACTTAATGAAACCTGACAGGTACCTTTCACACCTTTCCAGGGAAAGACGTTAATTGCCCCCTTTGCTTTTAACCGTCCTACGTTTATATTTTAAAATAGATCAATATAGTATAAAACCAGTATCTTGATTGCTTGAAATGCATGTTTAATTAGGCTAATTTGCATTTTTCTCTGAGTTAAATTAAGGGCTAAATTCAGGTCTGGTGGAAGGAGGAGGGACTGTCTTAAAAGTTATGTGGCACTAACATACCAGGTCCGAATCTGGTCCACAGGTCTCTACACTTGATAAATCCTGGGTGATGACAAGTATTACCATTGAACTCCCTTGTTTAGTAAACATTTTAAACAATCTTTGCTCTGCTAAGATGACAATCAAGGGTTCCATGACCACTGATTTGTGTGGAAAGGAAAGGATCTGAGAATTGTGTAAGGTGAAATTCTTTGTGAAGGTGCAATGGATATGTTTCTTCTTCTGGGTACCATGGAGGAGTAAGAAACCATGGCGGGAGAGAACATCTTTACAACATCTTTTTCCCTATTTATCTCCCTCCTTCACTTTGCCTCCTTCTTCTGCTCTTTTTTCAGATAAACAATACAAATTATTTCAATAATTCCTCATCAAACGTACACTGTAGACTTACGATCATTTCCTCTTCTCCCTTCAGGACAAGCCTCCAATTGGCCTACGTTCTTCTTGAACTGTAAGAACTGAACCCACAACTGGATGCCCGAAGTCCTCACTAATGCTGGAGAGTGTGAACAGAGTACCTCATGCAATTTTCAGGCTACTCTCTTGTTGATACATCCTGCAGCGATATCTGTCTTTTTTGCAATAGCTTGTTCTCTCCTTGTCACTTGTGATCCTTCCTACCCATTTTTTTCTGACCAACAGCTTAGTGAACTCAGTGAGATATTAAAATCACTTTAAACACCAACAACTTTCAATGCGCTTTTGCCCTCTCCAAACTTCATTTGGTGTGCAAATATGAGCGTTGTCTCCATCCCAACATCTGAGGTTTTAATGAAACGTTGCACAGAACTGCTCCCAGTACTGACCTCTTAAAACCTGCTCTGTTTTGGGAGTGGCTCCTCTAAGACAGCTTTGTTCCCCACAAGCTGTATGTTCCTTTCCCTCCCTGAACAGAAAAGTTACCTTGAAGAGAAAATCAGGAGCATGTGGGAATTCAAACAAACTGAAATATGTGTGGCTGGTAGACACAGAGGCAAGTCAAGCAACAGTTTACTTGTAGGCAAAAGTGTCCTTTGCGCTCAGAGGATCTGGATTCATTTTTGCTTAAGATTGTATTTAGCTTAAGCTTCTATCATGTGAGCAAACTGTGGAAGCAGATCACCAGTCTTCTGGGCCAGGAGTGTTTTGCAGGAACCAAGAAACTTCCCTTTAGGCACAATTACCTGTACAAATTAGTTCATATTTACCATTTAGGGAGAAGTCAATGTCCAGTCTTGCCTGGCCAGATGAAGAATAACCAAAACCTTATCTGTGGGAAAACAGCATTGTGAAGAGAAACATACTGGGTTTACACTGAGGAATCACTCATCACCAGGATGAAAGTGGTAACATGAAATCACGTCTGAATAACAGCTAACAAAAGAAACAGTCTGTGAGTATGGAAAATCATGTGAACTCTGTGGCCAGAGTTTCTGCATATCAAGACAAGTACATAGTTCTGGGAAAAATTACTTGAGAGATTACGTCAGACTGAAATGACAATAACGCTACTTAATTCTGCTGGCTGATCATTCACATACATCACAGAAGTTCCTACTGACATGCACAGTCAATTTACCGAGAGCTACTGCTTCCTACTACACTTTATGAGGACTGTCTTACTGGGGAATTCACACTCAGTATCACAAAGCAATCGAGGTAATTTGGTTTAAAACCATCTTGCTTTAAAAAATTTGAAGAACGTCTTTTTGAAAAATATATCAGATATTAAAACCATTTACCATTTTAAGCTGGGGTGGATAGCACAAACTTGAAAATAACTCTGCTGATAAGCAAGCAGACTCAGCTACTTTGGCGCAAAAGAACAATGCTGATTTACACGAGGCAATGGCCCGTTTTGGTTTGCTCCCCCACAAAGTAGAATTGGAAAATGCATTTCTTTAACTTGCTACTAAAAAAAAAAAAAAAAATCTGCTTCATATCCCCATCTGGGAAGTAAATCCATCTTCACAGACATATCCTCATCTCCATTGGTCATTACCCCTGTTCTGCATATATCTGCTGTGGAGTATCATAGTGTCATGCATGGACAAGGCATTCTACAGCCATTGGTCAAACAGCCGTTGCAGAACAAGATGTGCCAATTGAAATTGTACTGCTGAGGTCCTCTCCTCAGACTAGCTAGATGTGTCAGCGGGGAAGTGGTTCATCTACCTGACTTTGCACTAGAGTGGGTGAGGAGCACCCATGAGAGCTATCCTGCAACTATTCCATAGAAAGGAAAACTATGGCAGAGGAGTAAGCTGCAAATACTCCGCATATCCGACTTCAAAACTGGCACATACATAGAAAAAACTTCATCAGTGAACATTTTTCTTACAGAAGCATGACATTTGGCTCAAAATGTTTTCCTCAAGTAAGAAAGTTCATGTTGTTATCACTAGTAGTTTGGACATTTAAAACAGCTACAATTTCATGCTATTACTTCAGGAGTTTTTACAATGAGCCAAATTATTGATCTAAATTTGAGCCTTCGTTGGGTAGAGAAGTTTCCACCTGGGTGTCATTCCAAGAGTTTCTCCATAGGACTACTGGAACACTTGTGAGCTGTAATGATCTGGAAATGACTCTGCAATCTTTCATTTCTAGTGAAGTAGTTAGACTACTGTCCTGGCCATGTGCTCTTTACCCTGAATTTGTGCTATCTGTTGGGTACAGTAATGGGTTTCTAGACCTGACATATGGGGAGTTAGGAGTTATGTCTCTCTCTAGTAAAGATGAGGTAAGCCACAAACTGAGACAGGATGAGCCTGGCATTCCAGTTTCTCTATGCTCAAAAATGTTCAGACATTAAAGTAATAATTGAAGCCACTGGCATATGAGCAGAATAATATCTATGACAGGAGATTTTTTTTTCTAAAATTACTTTGGACCACTGCCTTATTTTCAGAAGTCATTTGGAAATGCAAGGCTTGTTAAAAATCAGTGGGTCTTAGAACTCAAGTTACCTCTAGAATGGGATTTAAGCTCCCATTTTCCTTAGGTATTTTGAAATGTCTAACAGGCTTGATTCATCAATGATCCTCCGACACATTCCTTTCTTCTGAACATTATTACCATGCGAAAGATGATTTTGTCCTTTGTTTATATCTTATAACATCTCCTTCCCTCTCCTCTTCTAATTCTGTAATTGTATCATTTCGTTCTGTCAGTCACTTGGGACTACTCTGTAGGAATGGAGCTTTTCTCAGTGAAGCTGCACTATGTTACATCATTGCTAAGAATTCAAAGTATTCTGTGATAAGAGCCTGGTTTCTCACTAGATTGCTGCAGCCACATCCCAAATAGAAACTACTATTGCCATCAATATCAGTTTTCCCTTTTATTGCTGATGGTTCACATTAGGAATGTATCATGTGAAGACTTCACTCCAAAAATTCTTCTCACCATCACTTCGTGAGGACTTAAATGAAGATGGTTTGTTCTGGAGTGTTTTGTTCTGGAGTGTTTCCATGTCTGCTCAGCTTTTGTAATTTATCTTAGTTTCACTCGTCTCTCCACATCTTATACCAGTGGAAAGACCCATGCACCATGATGAGGGAAGACCCACATCCCCCAAACACACAGGGAGTTATATCCATCTTTTCAAATAAATTACTAAATACAGTGAGAAAAATAATTACAAACATACCTCCTAGTGATACTTTGGTACTGTGGAAACTTCACATGCCCCAGATTTGTCTGGTAAGTCACTGAACTTTGGTGTATGATATATTGGTTTCTAGTGAAAAATAGTAGCTTAGGGATTTTAACAGTGTCTGCTAGAATGGTATATGGACACTGCCCACATGCAATGGCTACTCCCATTGTGATTTCTAGAGGGGAAGCAAGAGGTCTTCATTTATCACTGTAAAATCCATTTTAAATCAACTTTGCTGAAGTAACTAGCAATCTTAAGGATATAGCATTGTGGACTAAAATTAGCTTGGATACACTTGTCTGTTCATTAGGAGAAATTCAAATGAAATCAGTAGTGTACTCTAGCTTCAAGTACACTTGAAATGTGAATGTAAGTTAGGTACACAGAGTTGTATACATAGCTTTTGCACACTTGCATATAACTTGTGAGTCATTGGGGCATCCATTCTTTATGCTTAAAACGTTTTTGAAAAGCAATGTGTATTTTTTTGCATTACTGTAATTCCTAGGCAGTTTATAGGAATCATTGAAACACGATTTTTTCCCTTCCCATTTTCCTTAGCTTTGATGTTCTCTGATGATACCTATGGCTTCTGCCATAATCGACACTGGCACTTGCCAGCTCTACCCGAAAGTACGTAAGTGGTCTTCACTTCCACAGGGGGTATTCCACAGGTATCCTGACAGAATAAGAAATAGATAAAAAGGTGCGCATAAAAGGAAACCTATGTCTAACTTCTGTGCAGAAAAAGTCATCTGTAAATCAGTACATTGTGTGTACTGATGCAATGGGCTCCTGATTAGTGTGGGAAATAGAAGAATTAGAGCATCTTTTGGAGCTAGCTTCACCCTCAGACTACAGTCCCATTGAGCCCTGCAGCATGTGTTCACTCTAAATAAATGTAGGACCATACTGTCATCTCCTGTGATTAATTCCATGGGGAAACAGACAGTGACAAAACCGGATGAAGAATCTTTTCTTACCAGCCAATTTTTCTTTTCATTGGGTTAGTGTAAAATTATATTTGATTCTGTTCTGCCTAACATCCTGTTTCAGAAATCTACTGAAATAAATAATCTTGCATTGGTAGTGTTCAAAAGGAGTGAATGGGTCTTTCCCATCTCTAACGTGTGACCCCAGAGAAAGGTCTGTCATCTGTCAGACAGTGAAATGCATGTTGTCATTGAGTAGCTAAAGGTCAGTGTGTAGCTGAGCTAGGAGAATAATTCAGAGCAAGTCAACTATTAGGCAAATGTTGTCTCTTTTTTGCTTACCAGTTGTCTGCAAATAGATCACAATTTTCTCAAATATATTCATTATTCAGAATTATTTCCTGAAGGATTTTGGTGTGTAATTATTGTTCGTTCACAAAACATTCATTTTGAGTGCTCAGTTTTCAGGCTGTTTTAATTGGACGTACAGATCACATGGTGTCCTTCTGGCCTACGATAGGGTAAATGTGACTCCACTTTTTGGTGGAAACATCCCATTTATGGAGTTAGAGTTCAGTGGCCACTGGTATGCTGTTATATGTTTGTATCATTTATGTACATTTTTTGTATGTAAAAGCACTAAACCAGATTCAGTCCCATGGTATACTTTGACGTAAATCAGGAGTAAATCTATTGAGTCCAAAGAACCAATGTGGTGTAGAATTGGTGTGACGAGTAAGGGCCTTGACAAATTAAATCACCTTTATAGCCTGTTTCTTCATTATAATAATTAGAGTGCTGACTAAAGCACCTCTCCTTTCATACCAAAGTTTGAACTCCATTGGTTATACTTGGATTTCACAAAGATTTTACTAAACCTTCTGCCTTTACTGATTATAAGAGAGTCCTTCTTGGGTTACAGAAGCATGTGTGAAACAGGACTATCCAACCCCAGCATGCTGCAAAGAGACTCATTTGGATTTAGCTGTTTGCAGTCTTGTTTGTGTGATTTCTCAGATTTTCTCTGTCAAAAAGGCCTAATCTTGCTTTTTCCCTCATGCCAACATGTCTGAGTAATTGGGGCTCTGACAGACAAGCTCCAGCAGATCCAACAGTGATGAGTTAAGGCATTCTTACTTGCAGGAGGTCCATGCTTCTCCTTGCCAAACAGATACCACCTAGCAGAGGCAGTGGAGGGAGAGTCCGCTTGCGCCTCCAGACCCCCCCGGTCACTGGTGAGGATGCACAGCAGTGGCTGCTGCCGCTGGATCTTCAAACACCACAGCAACATCTGCAAGGCCTGCAACGCCTTTAAAGCTGACAAAATGACGCAGTGGTGTAAAGCTCCTCGAGAGTGAAGTCATGTTTATGGGGTGTCAAAAACACCCCATTCAAATGCAAACCGTACAAAATTTAGAAGTAAAATGTAACAGCCGTTACAGCTCACTGCAGAAGGCATTCAAAATGAATGTGGCATTTTGGGAATTACGGTGTGAACTATTGCCCAATATAATTGTCAGCGCTGGGTTCTGATTTAATTTTCACTGGTTTTTCATGAGTTCAACTTTTCAAAGCCTGTAACTTTTGTATCACTCTGCAGCCTTGATCCAGCAAAGCACTTACACACATAACCTAAATTTAGACTGTGGATTCAGGGAGCCTGAGATCAGGAAGGGACCATCTGTAGGAGCTCTTCTGTAGCACAAACCACTTAGCTTCCCCTCCTGACTTCTGAGTTGAGCCAAATACTTTAAAGTCCAGGAGCAATTCCTTTGAAATGAATTTCAATTACCCACCTGCTTTGAATCACAAGCCTGTTACATGGTTTGTTGGACCAGGGCCTCCAGAAAATCAGAATCTGGTCTCCAACACTCCTAGTCTTTCCTGAACTTTCCAATAATGGGTTGAATAACAATCCTCTCATTTAAGGTTTCCAGGCGTTTGCTAACAGTTTGGCTTGATAAAGAGTTATCAGGACAGCGAACTGCCTGTAGCTGTCAGCTCTTAGACTCAAACTGCAAATGGTGCAAAATTCTGCCCGTAACTGTGCATGCTTTGGTCCCTAGCTGAGGAGGAGGAGGAGATGTTTAGCAGCAGTTACCTTTTGGTGCTTCTCACATAATAATACACAGTCTATGGCCCAAATTCAGCTCCTGGTTAAATTGTTGTCTTATTTGCGTTAGCACCCGAAAGGCAAAACACATTAACAAACTTAGGTGCACAGTTAAGTTTATGGGTAGAAACACAAGAGCAAAGCTCTTCTCATCGCCTTCAGAAAACTGTGCTAATTACCCCAAACGCAACACAATTTCATATGAGAAATTGGACTGTTTCAAGCATTATTCTATCATTCTCTCTCAAGACCCCTACTCAGGAAATACTTTACATTATATTTAAGTCGAAGGGACGTAAGCAGGAGTTGAGCATCTGCTTAGCATCACGCAAGTGCTCACATGTCCTCCCCAAAGAAGAATTCTCTCCT
Organism: Eurypyga helias; assembly: GCF_000690775.1. Classification (NCBI taxonomy): domain Eukaryota; kingdom Metazoa; phylum Chordata; class Aves; order Eurypygiformes; family Eurypygidae; genus Eurypyga; species Eurypyga helias. Next base: position 5,297 of record NW_010266895.1, on the reverse strand, counting down.
GATTGACTCCCACAAGAACCATCAGAAAATATGGCACAAGCTCTATCATCTGTACTGAAGCTTCAATTTCTCACTCCCTCCTTTTTTCCCCTTCCCACCCTCAATTTCAAAAAAACAGGAAAGACAAGATTTGGAGATCAAGTCAAATGTCCAATTTATTTTTATAACTTGAAACTGGAACAAACGTTGTTTTGAACGAGCGTACAAATGAAATGGTAGACACATGCTGAACTCAACATTGTGACAATAAGGGGAAAAAAAAAATAAAAAGAGGCCAAAAATCTTGTACAGAGAATAAAAGGAACAATAAATATTTCACTAAGCCATATTGAAATGACCTCCAGCCATCTCAACATTTTATCCATAATAAAAAAAAAAGTGCTCTCGTTTTTTAAACCGAGCACAAATACCAAGCAATAATAAATAGTTCCAAACTTGTAGTAAAAGACAAAACCTCCAAGTAAACAACAAAAGCTCATACAATAAGTAATAGAAAAAGGTAATAAAAATATTTTGCCTTGCCGGTACAAATGCAAACAACTTAAATCAACGTTACTTTGCTTTGCAGTTCTAAAATACAAAGAGCACCATAAAAATGAGTTTGCCTGTGATAAACAAAACCTTGGACTGTCTTTTACGTAGGACTGGGATGAAATGCTGATTTTTTGACCCTTTGCTTAAAAAATGGTATTTTTCTTTCTAAAACTAGGTTCTCAGACCTGTCCTGGTGCCAAGGGAGATGACTGGAGTTTTGCTCTGGACTTCAAAGGCAGCAGGACTAGACACAATGAAAGTAATATTAAACCTTAAAATAGTAATAAAATAATTAAAAAAATCCTATTTAAATTGTGAAAAGAACTATGACAGCATTCTAGCTATTTTATGTCTATGTTATATTGTGCTTATGGCCTAGTAAACTACAGTTCTTCTAAGCAAGAAGAAAAGGAGGGCCATTTCATTATCACTACAGTCTGCAGAAACAGAACCCTTGTGCTTTTGGGTGACTTACTGTTAGTTTCAATGATCTAAGTCACAAAATGAGACAACTGCTGGTGTTAGCTATCCTGGATAATTAAAAACAGGGAGACTGGAGCTCCTATGCAATTTACACTAAAATTAAAGGTGAAATTCTTTCTTAAATCAATCGTGGACTGAAAATACACTGTTAACTTCTGATCTTCATTACACTGATGCATGTCCAAGGGACTCTGCTGAGTTCTGTGACGTGACACTGAATTTACACAAACACCAGAGACCTGAATTTTCACCAAAAAGTCAAAATGTGCCTTTAAGGGACCACACTCCAGCCTTAGCTACACTGGAGTAATCCAGGACTAAGAGTGATGAATAATTCCTGATTTCTATCAGTTTAACTGAGACCCAGAATTTGTTCAGAACTCTTAGGGGTACATTGTTCAAGCCAGGAATACATACATCTATCTCTTAGGTAGCTGGACCAAATTCTTCCTGCTGTCACACCCATGCCTCTCCAGTTGCTCCAGCAGCTCTGCACCGATGAAAGCAGCAGCAGAATTTGGCACAGCAATATGTTTTTTTGTTGTTTTAGTTTTAAGTTTTACCGTCATTTCCTGCAAGAGCGGTGAGCATTTTCTCCTTCTCCCCTTCACTAGAGCATCAGTGCCTCTTCTGCCACCTGTCTTCCCCTCGACCCAAAAGTGAGAGAGCGTGAGAGAGAGAGAGAGAAAGAACAGCAAAGAAGAGAGAAATCAAAAGACACAGGATTTCATCCCAGTCCCTCAAACATTCAGAAATTTATGGAATGTACAATTAGGAGTGAACAGCAGCAAAGCAGCTAATAACATGGACTGGCAAGACCTGTACACGGAGTAGGTCCTGTTCTGACAGGGAAGAGGAGGACTGTGCCTGGACCAATTTTACTTCAACCCGGTTACAGCTGTACCAACAGCAGCCCGTTTTACCGTGCCATGCCAAAGTGGATGCAACAGCTCTCCCTTTTTGCTGTAAAACGACTTTCTTCTGGGGGGCGGTGCAAGGGTGCGGGGAGCAGTGAGCTGGGGGGCCAGGAGAGGGAAGATGTGTTGGACATCATCTTGTTTGGAAGGGGCTTTTTGGGGGGTGGGGGCAGAAATTTCCTCTCTCTCTCTCAAATCTGCGGGGAAGCTGTGGGATGTGACCCCAGACACCTTTACGGGAATGGAATTTCATTTTACACAAATAGGCAATAACCATCCAGCCTGGTTCAACCATACCTGGTAAAACCTTGATGCAAGGGGTCCAGGCAACTTTGAAGTTATTTAGAGCCCTGTGGGAACAGCACTTTTTTGTAGGCCATTTCTGACAAAAAAAAAAAAATATATATACAACTAAAATTATTTGTGAACAACAACAACAAAAAAAATAAAAAAGCACTTAATTACTTTGTTTTGTTTCTTTTACTCAAAGGTCGTCTAACAACCCCCTTTTTTCCTGTACAATAAGGACTTCACATACAAATTTTTTTTTATTTTTGCAATATTTTATCCTGCCAAATTAAAAAAATATATTATGGCAGCCTGTTTGTTTGTTTTTATTTTTATTTCCAAATTCACTAACAAAAAGGTACATTAAATCCCTTTAAAAGGACAAGCGTACAGTTAAAAAATTACAAGCTTCAGTAAAAATACAGCAAGTGCCTACATCATATGAATCAACCAATATCAATATCCATTCCAGAAGGGGAAGGAAAGGTGGGGAGGGGAGAAAAAAAGAGAAAAATAGGTACAGGTCAGAAATGTGATTTTTTTTTTCTGCAAAGCAATAACAATATTAAGCACTTTTTTCTACATACTTTTTCTACATGGTGTAGCAATCACCTTTTAATCCCCGAATACAAGATTCTATACATTTTTTGAAATAAAAATTCAACACCCAAGGCAGAAAAAAATTTACTAAAACTCAAGACTTTACAGTTACAGTGACAAGAACAAATTTATAGACCCACCATTTAAATTTTACTGCAACATTTTCAAGGAAAAAAGAAAAGGGTTTTTTTTTTTTCTTTCTGGTTTTGTAAAATGCCCAGGCATTCTCCATTATTACAAATACTGGTCCACTTTTACAGTAATCAAGAAATTTTAATATATATAATATATACTAAAACCCCGTCACCAAAAGAAAACAATATACACATGGCCATTATGGCATTTTTTTTAATAACCTATTAAGCAAACTTTGAAAAAAAAAAGATTGCTCAAACACACATACACACAATTTCTTTTTTACCCTTGTATGTATTCAATACTGTAAACGTATTTTAAGACAGAGTGCACTAAATTTAACTTTTAAAAAAATTAGCCGTTGTTCCTGAATTGTTTTTTCTCATTCAATGATAACAACTTGTAATTTGTGTCATTTGAGTTTTAATTCAGCAGTAAATCATTTCCATTCCATTTCCTAAGCAGCGTTGTCCTGAAAAAAAAAAAAGGCTGAGAATAATTCAGCTAATGGATGTCCGAAGTTGTGCTGGGTATACATCTTCATTTGATTGGGTCTTATGGCATTTTCATGTCCACTATCTTCAACCAGTAATTTTTTTTTTTTTAAGTAAATGTGGCTCTTTTTTTCTAAAGAATGTACTTTTCTTGTTTTACTTTTTTTTTTTAAAGTCTTTTCATTTCACAAAAACGTTTTGCATTTGTCTCAAGAGACTCAAATAGGAAGATCAGTTTTCAAGGCACTCACATCAAATTGAATGGCAGTAGAAAAACTGTCCAATAAATTATTTTTATTTATTTTTCTTTATAGTGCCAGTATTGTGAATGCCATGCTTAGCAACACTGACACTTAATCTCAGCTGTTCCCTTACAGTTTAACCCACCTTTGGGCCAAGTAGAAGAATATGATGTAATTTCTTGTTGAGAAGCCATTTTTCTCTTAACCACAAACAAAAGCTTTAAAGTGCGGGTCAACATAATTAAAATCTAACCATAATTTTCCACTCTTTGCTAATATTAGTCGTAAAAGGCTTTAAAAAATTTGGAATTTGAAAGTAGGTGCATTTTTCTTTGCTTTGCTCTTTTTCTGTCACAATGCTTTTATCTGAATACAATTTAATTCTGTTCATAATTAAGTCAAGGGGAAAGCTGTTACCGACTTTGGTAGGAGCAGAATCTTGCCAAGACAATTTGTTTCCCCCTTCCTTACAATAACATCATTGTACATCATGTAAGATAGTTGTAATCTTTCTATTCGTAAACCAAATGCCTATGAGTTGAGGCTTTTCATTGAGAAATCTGCACTTTCCCATCCTCTAGTAATTATTTTAACTACATCAGATCTGGACTAAAATAGATGTCCAGAATTCACATTTATGATATTGTGGTTTAAAAAGAAAAAAAGATGGCATTTGGCTCCTCCAAGTTTCAAGAAATATTGCAATACTCAGTGTACTTTTACTGTCTTTGGGAAGAGTGGTGGG
>NW_010266895.1:0-828 GCF_000690775.1 Eurypyga helias | reverse complement strand
GAAAGAGGGAAGGAAAGACTCCATTATGTTGCCATAGCTTTTAATAACACGAAGAAACTATCCGATAGTAATGCACAAGCAAGAATGTTTCCGGTTTTTGAATGTAGCTGCCTTCTGCACCTATGTCTTTTTTGTTACCACAACTTTAGTGATGAAATCCATCTAGAAAAGGCCTCTATCGTCAGCGACATTGTCAGTGCTACATATTCGATCCAATTCCAAAAAAAAGTGCTAATTTTAAAGATTGTTATCCGCTGTACAATTTTGTTTTCCCTAATCTTCAAGGTTATTTAAGGAGAAAAGAAAAAAAAATCTGTTCAAATGCTGGCTTCTTCACAAGAAATTACACACCCTTAGCTTAAATTTTAACAAAGCAGCGGCCCAAAAATTATAATTTTAAAAGACATCTTTCTCCTCTACAATGCAAGTAATCTCAGGCTACGACTGGGTAAAATTAAAAAGGGATACCCAACAAAATTTTAAAAGAAATTTAAACAGAAAGAATAAAAAAAAAGTACCTGCACATGCCAAAAAATTACAAAAACCCAATAAATACAGAAATTATTGCACAGTTAAAAGGCTCCACAATTTTTACTGCCTTAATCAACCCTCGGGTTTAATAGAACTTTGTAGACACAGGTTATATTGAAGTGCCAAAGTCTGGCACCTACCATAGTTATGCTAAGTTATGTTTACGGAGGCAAGTTAGGTCATCTTTTCTCAGTTGGCAATAGTTAAACTGTACAAATAAAATGTTACCTAGACCCCTGAAATTTAACCTAGCGGGGGCGGGGGGGCGGGGTGGGGGGGGCCTTAGCTTCTTTCTGC
>NW_010266894.1:5979-13815 GCF_000690775.1 Eurypyga helias | reverse complement strand
CAGCCCCTTCCCCAGAGTCCCTCTCCAGACCCGGGTGTGTCCTTTGTGTGAAGACGGACGTATGGGATATAGCCCTGGTGTGAACTGCAACACTGCCGCGCTTCAACCGCAAAACAAAACCACCGCCAGCATCTTTTGTGGCACCATCCGAGATGAAAACCTGGCCCGTTTCAGGGCGTTTACTGCTGACACGCATTAGGAGCTTAAGTTCTGGGCCTCAAACTCTACAGCGAGATCCACAGCGATTAACGCTATTTTATGACTTATTTTTCCCGAGCCAGGCAGTCACTCATTTCCGAGCGCTCCTGGCTGTGTCGCGCTGATGGAGGCCCGCTCCGTGCAGTGCATCCTGCCTCCGGAGAGCTTTCTCGGCTAGGGGCAGGGGAAACGCTTTGAAATGGCTTATGTCTTCCCTCTCAATGATTCATAAGAGAGGTGCTGAACCTGGGTATTATTAGAGACATAAAATCCACAGGCTAGGGGGTCTGATAATAGGCAACTATACTGCTATCCATATTACCTTGTAAAATTGAAGTATTGATTTTTTTAAAGCATGGTTTGCTACTTAGCAGACCAATCTCGCTACTATTGTAGTCAGTAGGATTTTGCTATTGACTTCAGTATTTTTGCCTTTAAAATGGTCTATTTCACGTTATTATGGTAATGTCATTCGGCAATTCTTAAAATCATCCTTCTTTGCCTTGGACATTTTAAAAGATTAATGTACACATTATTTCAGCTCGACTTATTCACCTCATTTCTGTTCATGTCATGTCCAAAGTTTTGTTTAGATAAATAACTTAAGGCTCCAGATGGTGGTGGGTGGATTGGACCTAATAGATTCTCCAGTTACGCGTTTTTAAGTTTGTTTTGGTTTGTTTTAATTTTACAGAAGCCTAGAGTTAGAAACCCATTTGTAGATCTCCTCTCGTGTGCAGCTTAGACTGCATTTGGTCGCTCACCAAAATAGCGTGCCTTCCCAAGAAAGATTAAAAATATTAAAAGGCAGCCAGCACAGCGAGTGGTTCAGTTCAACTGACGTTACACGAACGGGCTGATCCCACTGCCCACAGATCATATACACTTGAATCTTGGCACCTGCCGCTGGATTGGAATTCAAAATGAGAAACAGCAGGCCCCGAGGTCTGGAAATAAAGGCAACATAAGGAAAAAAAAACGTTCTGTGCCTATTAGTAAATAATAATCTGCAGCAGCAAAGACAGATTACAAGGACTGTGGAAACTGCGTAGCGCTGTGGACATCAAACACACCGGGGCCATGACACTATGGTGAACACGTTCAGATTCAAACTGCGAGATGTATCTAGCGCCCATATTAATTACTTGCACATTGGTATAAAGACAAGCTTTTTAATATCTAGCAAGATTCTGCCTAGCTACTTTCTGCGACATCACGCTGTGATACTCAAATGTTGACGAATAAATTCCGATTTGAAATAAATGCTGGGGAATATACACAGAATTTGTTCAGAATTTCACTGCGATTAAATCCAGCAAAATGAAATGAAACCAAACCATCGTGTTTCATTTTCCTCCCGTTTTCCAGTTTTAATTTTTACACAGTTAATATCTGAAGGTTGTCTTGTGTTTCCAGGTGGCCAACAGCTATGCTTAGCTGCAGAAATGCTGGTTTTGAAGACCAATAGTAGTTGTGTTACCAAATTTACAGGAAGCATCAGCCTTCTTTTACCTGGTTTGCTTCATTCATCAAGGTATATTATTATTAGCGTGAAATGTATAGTATGTGTTTTTTGGGCTTATTTTACTTTCCCCAGCTTCCACCTCTCCCAGAGCTGCCTTTCTTGTTTTAGGATGAGCTCACAGGGAGCTGTTAAGTCAAACTTTGTTTATACTTGATTGGCTTTAACACTTTACTCCACTTGTTCTCTTATCTCACTTTCCTTCCACTCTTACTAGAAGCAGGGTTTCTCTAAAGCAAATCTAGTTCAAAAAGACAGGTAAAGAGATCTGAATTCTCCCCGTAGCGTATGCCCTAACACAAAATCCGTAAGAAAGGGAGACTACTTAAAAGCCAGCAAACAAACCACCTCAACAGAGTAACTGAGGGTAAGTGTATGTTTAGTTGGGAAGGGGAAGAAGGAGAGATGCGCTTTTAATCGACTTAAATATATGGAGAGCTTAAAGGACTAGGCTCAAGCCTGTTCTCCAGACTGCTTTTATCCTCCCTAAACAACCAGAATATGAGGTTTTCTGCAACAGTACAGTGTATGGTGATCAGCGCAACTCTGGCATGGCAGAATACAACCAAAGAGGTGGGAGCAGGGTGCTGCTAGTATTACTGTACAGCTCAATTTGGCCTGGCTGTAATGAAACCTTTCTAGATATTCTTGCACATTTCATAAACATGTCTATACACTTACTAAGCACTGGTCTAGCACACTGGAATATACTATGGCAGAAGCGGAGAGCAGTTGCAGGTAAATTACAGAAGAACTTCATCTGAACGTATCCTGTTCAGAACTCGGTCACTGCCACCCAGTCAAGCGACACCAACCCATCGGGGTACTGGGTGCACGTGGCGAGACGCTGTGGGTGGACGCCTCGCCTGGGCACTAGCCATTATAAAGCCTAAGCATCGCCCAAGGACTGCATTACGTCTTCAAAACAGGGGCAGAACTTCTGTGCCAAAAAAAAAATTTTAAAAAATGATTCACAGGCCTTCTCCTGGTCCTTTCCCACGAGGGGATTTCATCCAGTGCAATTTCAGATGACAGAACTGGTCCTTTGAAGCCTCACAGATTTCACCAGCTTGGCTCCTTCCAACCTCCTACAGCTACTGTCTTTCAGCTCTTTTGTAGGTCTGTTAGTCGAACCTTTGGATCTATTATGCAAATCAAAAATTCCTTTTAAAATACTTTCACAGAACCATCCATGTTGTACTTTATTTGCTTGCTTTCAAATTACAGCAAAATGATAATCCAAATTTGTTAAATTTGGAAGTCTGCATAAGTGAAAATTTCCCTGACTTAACATTTATTAAGAATTAATTTAAGAAAAATCTGGTAATTACCTAAAAATTCATTAAAGTTCAACAGTAAGTAGCAGAAAAGACAGTTTATTAGAATTCTATTAATTAAATTGTCCTACTTATTACTGTTAATAAAGTTTGACCTGCTTTCACCTATTTAAGAATGCTTTTTCCTGCTCAAGTTTTTGAAAACAGTCCTTTCGGTTCAAGTTGAAAACGTAGGGATTCGAGTAGGAATACAGGTAAAACAATCTTTTCAGTTCCACAGTTTCCTCAAAGTCCAATGTATCTTGCCAAAAACTGGGCTAGTTTGAAGAGAATATTAGAATTTGCTATGCAGAAGGGCAATTAAAAAGGAGGAAAGAAGCTTTATTTTAACCAGCTTTATTCAGCTCTAGATCTAGATTTATTTACATTGCTTTATTATTTGCTTTGGTGCAAATTTAACTCCTTGGAAGCTCACCGTATGCCCAACTCAGCTCTCAGTTACACCAAAACAATGATAACCAGGCCTTGCGCACTGGTAAAACAAAGTCGAGGATTTGTGTAGATTTTCCAAAAAGGCAGGGTCAAATTCCAATGAGTTCACAATATACATCTTTTGGAGAAGTTCTGGTTTATGCTGCTGCATCCATACAGAACTTACTATCCCATCTCTTCATTGGATAAGCCCAAATCGAGCCAAAAAGGAGCAAACAGATGTGGTCTTCTCCAACTGTAGGTTTTAGATGGATGCCTGGAATTGGAATACAGCACTTACTGAAAGAAAGCTGAGCTGTTTGCTCGCTACGAATTAAATACTTTAGTATTATGGCAACCATGGCCATGGGGCTTTGCTGAACTCTCAGAATGTAAAAGATAAAGGTTATCAAAAGATGCCATAAAAAAAAGTTATGACTGTGTCTAGATTAACGGAGAAAAGAATGAGTTACGTTCTTTATTGTTTTCCACTGCTGTTTCTTGAGAAATGCAACGGGATGAGTAATCTAATTAGGTATGTGCCACACTTGCTGGTCAGACTGGTCAAACAGCAAAGTCTTCCAGAAATTGTCATCATTGGAAAACTTCCTCTAATATTTGCAGTTAATTCTCTAACAGTTCTGCTCTTTTTTTCCTTTTCTTTCCACCATAGTACGAGTTTGGTAATAGTTGCAACAAACATCGGGAAAAAAAAAAATCCTAGCACAAGTAGGCAAAAATATGGAGGTGAAAGCATCACGTTACTTCTCTCCACAATTGGAGTAAATGGGAAAACAGAGGTGGTTCATCACAAACTTTCTGTGTAAATCACTATAATCTCATGCACTGGTCCACGCAGGATAGAGCTGGAGCTCAGAAACCTGATGGTCTTCTTCCTTCCTCCAGACTAGTAATAACACTACAGCAACAAGCCATAGAGACCAACGAACCATCTAGTCCCAGTCTCCAAGGGAGTCTGCAAAACATGTTTCAGAGCTCAGTAATTCATAAATAAACAAATAAACTCAGAACAAAACGTGGCGCATCCAGGTGCGTTGTGCAGTAATGACCGAATTATTTTCCTCTGCTAGCTTCAGCCAACCTAAGAACAACCTAAAACTTAATAATCTGTGCACAAAACAAAAGCATGAAGGCTGAGACCACCAGTAATGCTAAAATTCCAGTACAGAAGGAAAGGGAAGATGCTGAGATTTCACCCCACTCCAAAAGTTGACAGTATGGGCTGGAAAGTGAGTAACCCTGATTGATGCTCTACAGGAAAACACCTGGGGAGATGCTGCAAGAGACCAGGTAACAGCAAGGCAGGTAAGTGCCATCACGGATACCTGCACTCCCAGGGGCACAGAGCAGGAAGGAAGGGCAAGAACATGACCTTGTCCTCACTTCTGCTCCAGTCAGCAAAGCTGAACTGGCGTAAAGAGCATGCTACATCCTTCAGAGCTATCATTCTCTTGTAAAATCCTTGGAAGAAAGTTTGGCTGAATCAATCAATGAGTTTCTCTAGAGGCTGCAATGCAGACTTCCCATGCCCAACACTACGAGTTATGAAACAACAGCCTAGCTTTAAATTTACCTTTTGAGATAGTTGTCACAAGAATCTCAGAAGATGGAATAGGATTACAAAGGGTGGCTGCTGAATTTTCACACTCTGTTCTTCATCAGTATTTACACCACACCATTTCTCTCAGCTTCTTTCTACCTCTTTACACGTCTGGTTTCTACTGTGCGTTTTCTCTTAACGCTCATCTTTCTGGGTGATATAACCATTAAAATCTATTTGCCTTATACAAACCCTTTATCTTTAATTAGCTCAGTTACCTTCCCTGGACCTTTCATCTGTCATGACCTTTTAGAGATGAGGTAAATACATTAAGCATATTATTAAAGGCAAAGACATACCATTTAATTAATGAGAAGAGTAAGATTTCAATATTATTGTCTATACTTTCCCTGACACTGATTTTTGTTAGTCCTGCTATACTCAGCGAAGATACACTTATTGATTTGTTTGAAATTATTCCTAAATATTTCCCTTGAGATGCTATACTTATTCTATATATTTTAAATGTGATTGAAAAGCTTGAATTCTTCCTTTCCTTTCAAAAAGCTAATGTCACAATGGCATAAAATTTAAATTATCTGGCAGTGGTCTGTAGGGAATTCTGCCTGCCACAATTTCTCCTTATTTTCCTTTGTTATGATATTTCTATTTTCCATCCCAATTCTTCCTTGACTTGTTTAACATAATTAATTTGCATTTCCAACCAGTGTTGAAACCCGTTCATTTGTCTAAGTTTTATGTGTATATATGTATACGAACTTATCTGTGTGTTTATACGCACAGCGCACTGCATCTGTATAGGTCTCAAATGCTTCCTGTGGTTTCTCAACTCTTCACCAGCCATGATAGCCAAAGTTCTAGCCCTGCTTCAGTAAAGTCAGTATCAGATTGGCGTCATTTAAGAAGGAAAACAGAACCACAGTTTCACCTGAAAATTATTTAAAAGACTTCTGAACATGACAGGTGAGAGGAACATAATTAACCCTTACAAAATTCAAACTAGTTGCACCAACCAGGCATAGTTCATATTGACACCTAACAACCCTATTTGTAATTATTTTCTTATTGATTTTTTTTGGTCTGGTTTTGCAGTAAGGTTCACAGGTCTGTTATTTCTATGAACTACCTTTACCACCTTTTTTTTTCCACTTTCTAGTGCATTTTTGGCAATCCTCCAGTATCATTACTGTATATAGTGGCAAATACTATATTTTATATAGTATTTTAGTTACATCATTCTTAAGTTTTTTACTGTTCGTGGATTTGCATTAGTCCCCATGATGCACTACAATTTAGTATCTTATACTTTTTTTAGTATCTGATTTGCGATCATCTTATTTTTTTTATTCCTCTACTTCTGACCATTCATTCTTCAGTTTCATCCCCTGAAAAACATAAACCCGGGGCGGGTATTTCCTCATTGCCCTCAACAGAGAAGGTAACTGCTGAAAAATGAAGTTCCATTAAACCTTTTTATACTCCTTGTCTTTCCTGTCTGCTGAAACCTCTGGCCATACCTCAGCTGTTCTTCTGTTGATGTATCTAAATAATTGTATAATTACTTGCTTGTTACTATCTTCTGTCAGCTCAGGGTAGTGAGCATCAGTCCATTCAAAAGTTGGATGTCCCACATGCCAACGTGATGCTGCTTACCCTACAGAGAGGTCACGATTCAGCTACAGGCGCTTTAGCTGTGGGTCTGCCCTGAACAGAACTTTTCTGCAGAATCTACCTAGCAGTATTAGCAGTGGTATGTATGAGTTCAGAGGCAACAAAGAGAGCAACCACAAGACGTACTCATTTAAAAATTGTACGGTCAGTTAGAGTTCACAAATCATTTAAGTACAAAGGATCTCACCCCCTAAATTTTCATACATACGGGCAAAATGTTATCACATCCATCTCTTGTTTTATTAAAAACTTTGGGGTAACAAAATTTACAAAACTTCCAGACACACGGATCTTACTGGCAATATAATATATATATAAACTCTCATTTCCCTGAGGAGCTTAATTATAGGCTCTCAAGTGAAAAAGGTTGAATGAGTTTCATCCTAGGCCCAAGTAGGTCATTTAATAAAAATTGTCATTCCAGGTCTATTCAGAATATTTATTTCTGGAAAAAGTCTTAACTTGAGGTTAACTCTAACACGGATCAGATTTATTAACTAAAACATTCACTATAGATGGCCCCTTAAATTGAAGACTATCCACATACACAGCTAAACGACTGAAACCCTACAATTCAATTTCAACAACTAGGTTTAATTTCTGCAGATGCACGTATGTAACTGTCAGGTTTTGCAGCTTGCAGAGTTCTTGAATAAGCAGTTAGAAGCCTGTACAACTATCTGTGATAAAGCTGATAATCACTAAGATACATTTGCATCCAGAAGAATGCTCAATGCTGTAACTTGCAGCAAGTCTTTCCTGGATATGATAGAATCACAGAATCACAGAATGATTTGGGTTGGAAGGGTCCTTAAAGACCATCTGGTTCCAACCCCCCTGCCATGGGCAGGGACACCTTCCACTAGACCAGGTTGCTCAAAGCCACATCCAGCCTGGCCTTGAACACTTCCAGGGAGGGGGCATCCACAGCTTCTCTGGGCAACTTGTTCCAGTGCCTCACCACCCTCTCCGGGAAGAACTTCTTCCTGATATCTAACCTACACCTCCCCGCTTTCAATTCCAATCCGTTACCTGTCACTACAGGCCCTTGTAAAAAGTCCCCCCCAGCTTCCTTGTAGCCCCTTCAGGTACTGGAAGGTGCTATAAGGTCTCCC
>NW_010266894.1:1993-5883 GCF_000690775.1 Eurypyga helias | reverse complement strand
GCTCCAAGTGGTCTATATCCTTCGGATGTTGAGGACCCCACAGCTGGACGCAGTACTGCAGGCGGGGTCCCATGAGAGCAGAGTAGAGGAGGAGAATCCCCTCCCTTGACCTGCTGGCCACACTTCTCTAGGTACACCCCAGAATATGGTTGGCTTTCTGGGCTGCACATCCAGCTTTTCATCCACCAGTACCCCCAAGTCCTTCTCCTCAGGTCTGCTCTCGATCCATTCTCCACCCAGCCTGTACTTGTGCTCAGCAAGGCCTACCTGGATATTTTATGTTTATAAACCATTTGAAAATACCTTGCTAGTGGAAATCCAAGGTTTTGAGGCTCATCTATTTAAATAGAACAAAAAGGTAATTTAAGAAAGCTACAGGATCACTTTCAGTGCTGCTGTGGGACAATGCAAACACCTCTCGTGCAAGCTAATATATCCAGAGTTTCTAAAGTCAGAGAGGCTTCTGTCAGATTTAAAATTACATATATACAAGAAAAAAACACCTTTCACGTCCTGGAAAGCTCTACTCATTTTAGAGGCTGTGTTGATCAGGGTCAACCTACTCAGTAAGGAACAAAAGACTCCTGTGATGCGCTGCGGTGCACGGGAGGCTGCAGAATGTGGTAGGATCCTCCTGGAGAGTGTTTCCTGCCACGGTGTCTCATAATCTTTCTCCACATCTACCTCATTTATATCTCTCTTCAACATCTGCCCTGCCTGTTTTGTTCCTCTTTCACCAGCAAACTCTCAGCAGGTGTATCCTGCGTATGGGGAAAGACCAGGACCCAAGTAGCTTCCTTCAGACCAAACCCAACAGCTGCTGGTTGCCTCCTTTCAACAGCAGACCAAAACTCGCCATTCAATGTCAGCCACTTTTAATTTATTTCCGTAGCGTAAAATGAAATTTGAATCATCAACTCCCCCCTTTGTCCAGCACGAGCACTAGCCCTCTTCCCCGGGGCCTGCGTTCACAACAAGCCCTCTCTGCGAGGAGTCTTTCTGGGTGTACTCTCTCTGGACTGTCTCTCCTTGCTGCCTAGAGCACTGAACAAGAGCAATGGCAATCACCTCAAAAGTCAGGGAAAGAAACCATCCTCATAAAAAGATCAGGAGAAGTCCCATTATGCTGTACTGAAGTATTATCAGCCTATTCTAGCAGTAACCTGCCAGCAAACGCCTGCTTATTTCTCACTGATCACATAGCTGTGTAGCCACAGAAACAACACTCGGTACCTCTGACGAAAATCAGGGCTGAAGTGCCTGAGCTATTTGGTGGTTTTGACTTCAACACACTACATATGAGCTGTATGTCCCTACCATGCCGCATCATAACTGAATCCAGGGCAGCTTCACTGACAAGAGGCAGTGGGTAAGACCCTGAAGAACCAAGTTCGCTGTCACCTCCGTCTGTGGTGAAGCTTCACAGCATGAAAATTACACTGGGAGTTTCTATTTTGGATCACGGGAGAGCTTCGGGCTTTCAAGCTGCAAGCCTGGCCTTTAGCAGGCGATAGCACTGAATCTGTCATCCTGTCTCTCACTATATGCGGGTATATATGGGATGGATATAGCAGTAGTACTTTTTGTACAGTACTGCTACACCAATTTAATTTTTCTAAAGTAACGGTAACATTTGTTTTTACAGAGGGCCACTTTTAAATGCGCCCTTTTAAAAAATTTGCTCTTTGGCTCACCTTTCTTTGGAAAATTCTAGCTCAACATTATTACCATGAAATCTCAGACCCTCCTCTCCCTTTGCTTCTCTCTCACACGCATGTGGAGATGGCATCTTACATATGGCCGCTTTAACATTTTTAAATTTCAGGACAGTTATTCTCTTTATTCAGGAACACTTCGTTGAATGCCTGCATTAAGAGTTGCCAACAAAACCGGTTTTGTTCCATCTGCTGTGACCATTTTCCAGCACTGTCTGCCTGATTCACCAGCATCCCTCCTCAGAGAGTCCATCGGGAGGTCTGCGAATGGCAGAGGCTGCGAGAAACTGGAGGAGTCAAAGCCCGGCAGACCTGAACAGGGCTTAAGGAATATGTGGAGGGCAGTTAAAACGGGACGGACATGGCCAGGCTCGATTACCACTTCCGAGCCTAGAAGGTGCATTTAACAGGACTGTAAACTACCGCAGAACTGTACCTTGGGATAAATTATAGCTCACCCTCAGCATCACCTTTCTGTGGTACTTACTGCCGTTATGTGTTGGCAGTTCAGTAGGCTACAGAGCTACCAATATGCATTTG
Organism: Eurypyga helias; assembly: GCF_000690775.1. Classification (NCBI taxonomy): domain Eukaryota; kingdom Metazoa; phylum Chordata; class Aves; order Eurypygiformes; family Eurypygidae; genus Eurypyga; species Eurypyga helias. The sequence continues at coordinate 3,628 of NW_010266894.1, read as the reverse complement.
ACAAACGCTTTTATTCATGTTTTTTAATTGATGGCTACAAAAATGGGGAGAAACACAATGAAGCAAAGCTGTGTTTTTTCATATTGCTATAAGATGCCCTAAAATAATGAACAATTTAAAACATAAGATAATTTAAAGCACCATATTTTGACATATAAGCTACTTATACTGTGATCTGTTTCTTCTATTGTTCATCAACAAGTAATTTATATAAAATCAAACGAACCATGAACTCATATGTCCACCTACAGTCATCTTCATCACAAACAGAACAAGAGGTGGGCTGGGATACACCCTGTTCCACAGAACTGACTGGCCTAGAATTTTAAGCCCTAAATCCTGTAATCAGATTCAGTAGCACAGCCCTGCACCTGCAGAGAGCCTCACTGGCCTGCTAGCAGCAATCCAAGAGCTACCAGATCCTCCTGGAGGGTCTAAAGATTCAATTAGACTGAACAAAATTTGGTTTCTGAATGGAAGTTCATTCTATGCTTACAGTTGGAAAACAAAAGACGACACGGGAAAATTCATACATTAAGCTTGTGATTTCATTAAAGTCAGTAGTCATTCCAAATTAATAATGACATAAAACCAGTCCAAACTTGGCCTCTGAGGTTATATTCTATTAGTTTGCTAATACCATGTAAAGTCTGTATTTGAGATGTGCTCCTCAAACATTTTGGCCCTTCTTTTTTAAAGGAAAGTTCTGCTCAGAATCTACCAATACAGCTTGGGCCATTATTTTATAATTTATTTTTAAATCAATACTGGGTTTAGGAGCCATATTTGTGTCTACGGACAACCTCAAGCAAGAGAAAGACAAGTAGTGAAAAGAAATTTGTTTTCAAGTTGCCAGTTGAAAGATAGTTCAGTTAAAGAACTGCAGAAAATACACACCAAAAAATCCACTATAAAAATCATGTAAATTATTGGAAAAGATATTAGACTAGAAATATTAGTTCCACACATCCTTAGGGATCATGAGTACCAACCATTGAAAGTCAATACTGTCAGCCATTTGGCATATTTGTTGGCCTAACGCATTTATACAGCTAGGCATAATTTCAGTGTTTTCATAAAAATGCAGCTTGGGCTTAATGAAAGAAAACCTATGACAATAACAATCTGAAAAGCTGCAGAAGTGAGACAGACACTGGGACACACACAGGAATACCTTACTGTGTGCTGTCCCACTCTGGACCTAAAATGGCTGTTTTGCAGGGGATGTTGTTGCCTGGTGACCAAAAGTGCATCTCCTAGGCCACAGAGGGATGGGAACATTCAGAAATTGATTTGTTCCTGATGCTCTTGAGGAGACCATACCCATAAAATAGATTATGCCAGCACGTAGTCATCTATGCATTCTCCTTGCTGGCATGCTTAAACTTGGTATCAAAGATAGAGGCCTGTCATTTTGAGCTACCTACCAACCAGAAAAGGGAAAAACAGAATAATACCTCGTGTGCGACTGCCCACAGCATATGAAAGCAGACCAAGCCTCAGCTACTGTCAGACTGCAAGACACCCCTGCTTCAATTAAGTCTGTGTTGTACATCTAGCCTGTTCCGGTGCAACCTCCCAGTTGCTATCAGGCTCTCTTTCTTTCATTAGAATCAAGTAGTTAATTAGCCCCAG
>NW_010266894.1:774-1962 GCF_000690775.1 Eurypyga helias | reverse complement strand
TCTTTCCCTTTAACGCAGCAGTAATGATGTCTAATTACCAGCAGCAGTGGATTACAGCACCATCAGGAGCAAATCTCTCTGGCTGACAGCAAAGCTGAGCAGCAAATCTTAAAGCTTCAAGGAGAGAATAATTCCTAGCAAAGTATTTGAATATTTGCTTATTTTTGACCAGCTTGTGACTGTAGAGTCCAACTTGTCATTTCATCCATCCTGTTACTGCAGAGGGAGTGCTCACGCTGCCAGCAGTGATTAATTTTACACTGAAATTGCTTTTACCTGTGGTGAGATCAAGTGATGGACAAGAAGAGGGAGAGATTCACAGTTTGTTGGATCTGTTACTGTTCGTGGCTCTCTCTGTGGACTGGACAAGCTCAAATGTACGGGATAACAATGAGACAGAAAAAAAACCAAAACAGTGGGGATGTTTCTAAATGGTCATAAATTAATAAACTCTTAAAAAATGAGTAAGAGTTAAATAAATGAGAGCATGGGCTTTTAAGGCTTACCAACAATTACTGTCTGATGAAAATCCAACATTCCCTCCTGTAACTTATCGTTCCTGGGTGGGTGAAATCCTAGGCCTCGAAGTCAATAGAAGCTTTGCCACTGGCTTTTTCCGGGGCCAGGCGCTGCATCCCAGTTCTGTCAAACGGGTTGTCTCCAAGCCTTCCAAGCGCTGTCCCTGCCCCGGCAATAGTTCATACAAACCATTGCCACCCTGCGGGTCTACTCAAATACTTCCCTGCCATTTGGGATGGGATAGTGACACCAGGTTCGTGGGTTTAGGAGAGGGGCGGCATTTGTTTCTCAAAGCTGAATCTTGTGTGAGAGTACCGAGTATCACCTTTTCTCATGTATGCTGAACAACAGATTGAAGTTGGTGTTGTGGAGGACATTTTACCTCCATCCAAGACCTTTTCTGTAAGGGTTTACATGTCATTGTACAAGTAACCTACAGATACTGGGGAACTGCTTACAGATAGGTCATGGTAACTTTGCTCTCTTGATTTTACTAGCAGGCATCCTAATAAAATAAGGATCGCTTAAGCTATCTAAAGATAGTTACTTCTATATGAATATAAATACATATATAGAGACATACAGAGATGTTCACAGTTGAGGGTATGATTCCCCCAAATGACCAGCAAGGTGCTCGACATCTGACTGAAATCTATAAAGGGGGGGGGG
>NW_010266894.1:0-743 GCF_000690775.1 Eurypyga helias | reverse complement strand
GAATAAAAATTTTGATTATTTGATCTTAAAATAAAATATAAGAGTGGATGCAAGGTGGAACTCCAGGCTTTCATGGCCTAGCAAAGGTGAGAGAAAATAGACAAGATGATTATCACCTAGTCTTGTGTTTCAGAGTCCCACAAAAGCACTCAATTTTAAAATTCCATCATGTAAAATTATGGGTAGCCTTTTTATTTAGTAGCGTAATCAATGTAATTTTAAAAACTGCTGCATTTCCTTACAGTTTTGAACTTGCAGTGGATGGGACCATCTTAGGAATAAACGATCTTGCCTCCTGGCACTCAAAAATTATTTCGGTAAGCAGAAGAGAGATTAAAAAATACCGACCTAATTGGAGACCTCAGCTTTAGACAAGGTTTTTGTTATAAATCGTCTGTACCTTACCCTCTGGGGTCAGGGATTACCCATCAGTCATCTAAGGGCAGAACGGACATCCATCACATAACCTGGATCTATAGGCAGACCTAGAACACCAGTGAGTAAACCCAGAGTGGGGGAACAAACGCTGCCCAGAGCTGCCCTTTTGCTTCCAGCTTGCCTATCTGTAAACTCCTGAATATTAATTTCCCACCTCTGCCTCCTGGCAGCCACGACGGCGCTGATGACAAGGGGGCAAATAGGAGCCGGCCCCTGGGAATGCCCAGGTTTATGACTTCATAGAGGCAGATTTCCCCTACGTCACAACCCAGCCCAGCACACTTCCCAAGCAGCCCCCTTCGCTG
>NW_010266893.1:25224-33957 GCF_000690775.1 Eurypyga helias | reverse complement strand
AGGTGAGACTAACTGGCCTGTACTTTCCCTGGTCCTCTTTTATTCCCTTTTTAAAGATGGGGGTTATGATTCCCCTTTTCCACCCAGCAGGAACTTCACCAGACTGCCCTGACTTTTCAAATATGATGGAGAGAGGTTTCACAACCCCATCTGCCAGTTCTTTCAGGACTCGCAGGTGGATTCCATCAGGTCCCATGGACTTGTGCACCTTCGGGTTCCTCGGGTGTTCCCAAACCTGATCCTCACTGACTATGTGTGGCTTCTCCCAGTCCCTGCCCTTTTCTTCCATGGCTCTGGGGGTATGGCTTGTGCCCTCGATAGTGAAGACCGAGGCAAAAAAAGCATATATAGAAATTATAGAAAAAAAGCATATATAGAATCATAAAGGAGACAGTGGGATTAGCAACATGAATTGCACAGACATGAGATCTGGAATCACTAGATGTGTTAAAAGGACAGAGAGTCACGACCACGACAGCAAGTGGCAGAAGAGACAGAAGGAAACGTGACCTAATCCCACTTCTGGAAGGCTAAGGCCAGCAAGTCAGCACTGGCAAACCTACAATGTATCTTCTAATACTATTACTTCATTCACCAAAGGCAAAACGAACCTTGCATCTTCCCTTTTAGTATTTCCAGAACTGACACATTTCATACGGTTTTAATTTCCATGTACCGTATGCTTATCGTAATGTTCTCATGTCTGATTCCCCACCTCTCCATTCGTTAGTAAGTGAACATGTATCCATGTTGTTGCCAAAGTTACTTTCATTCTCCATTTTTATTTCCTCCACTGGCTACACACCAGTTCCTAGTTTGCTGCCCTGTAAATACCAGGTACTTTCTCTTTATCTGGAAAGGTTTTTTCAATCGTTAATCTATATTTTACATTTTTACATATCTGCTCCCTAAATTTTTACTTATTAACTTAACCTCATTTTTTCCACTGCTTATTGCGAATTTTCTAGTAACCAGCATGTTAAAATGTTAGTATGTGTCTACCTTCAGTTCCCAATTATCTTCTCTCTTGGAGAATAAACTGTTGGCTTTCAGGTTCAGGAAGGATTATCCTACCAAGTTTCCACAAATCTGTCTGCATCTATTTTATAAGGTTGGGAAGCTTTTCTTTCTCATCTTTCTGTACTACCACCTCTAGTCAGTAAACTGAGTAACACACAAGAAGTTGATCAAATAAATTCAGTGCACCATATACATCATGTACACACATACACAGACATCTTGTATCAGGAGCAACAAATTACAAATATGTTACTAATTATTTTGTTCATATGAAGACAACTTTTGAAGTTAAATTTAGACAGGAGTGTTTACAGTATCCTTTGCAGAAGGGGGAACATAAGACCCAAAAACTTACACAGAATCACTGAAGTGCAGAAACAAGCTATATTATGGATGGGGTCCAAGCTACTAATGCCTGTTGGATCCTTACTAAAGAACCATACTGCCAACACTTAGATATGTAAAGACAGAAAGAAAAGCAGGAAAAGAGGCATCCTCTTGGTTTCATAGCAAAGCAGTAATAACTACATTTCTTTCTTTCCAATTTTTAGTATATGAATTGAAAGACAAATTATTACCATTAACAGCACAGCACAATCATGCCACTCTTTATAGTACTGTCAAAATTTCAATTACATAAAGAACAAGATAACAAATTCCTAAAAACAAGCTTCAAAAATCATATGTGCATTATTTTCTTTTTATAATGTAAAGAGCAACTTTTACTATGATGAGTATCTTTAATGCACAGGAAATTGAGAAAATATCATTACTCTGTCAAAATCTGTTCTTCAGTCAGACAATTCTGAAAACATACACCTCATAAAACTCTAAGCTCAATTTCAGAAAGAAATAGTGCAAAGAAGCATTTGAAAATTCTAGGGCTTCTTTGACATTTGTTGGAATAAAGTTTTGTCTGAAAGTACAAAATCTGATCTGCAGGAGAGATACAGGAATGGGCCTTGACATCTATCTCAGACACTGGTGGTTTTTTTTTTAAATAAATATACAGAATTATGTTTTATACTTACATATTTTATATACAACTATATAGTTACAAGTATTTTTATTCATAGCTATATATTCATATTTACTAATAGTTATACATTTTATATCTTTATATTTATATTTTGCTAAATCAAAGCCACTGAGAAATTATAGGTTTTCTAAAATTACTCAGTGAATGATACATTTTCAGAACCATCTGCAATCCAGTACTTGAGTTCTCATAAGAACACAAGGAACATCATGTACCAATAATCTCATTTTATGAAGCAAGACAATACAAGTTATGTTTGCAAATATCTATGAGATCAGGACATACAAAAATCTCAATTATTCCAGATGATTTGGCTTTATAATATTAATTTTTGAGTAATATTTCTAACTTTTGTACAATCTCTCCCTCCTAAGTTCTACTTCAGCTGATTCTGTTTGGAAAAAATGATCTGTTTTGTTCCACAGCATGCAGTTAACATGTACTTACTCAGCTGAACTTTCTCAGCTGAACTGTATTTATTTGGTACATTTAAGCCTTCTATATTGATATATGACCAGTACCACCATTTTTATAACTTTGAGGCTGTACAGTTTAAAGCTAAACATTTATACCACAGCCACTGAAACATGCAAAAAGATCTTCTCAAGGTTTATTTTATCAAAACTGGGGATGGTTTTAAATAAGAGCTCTCTGCAGTTGAATGCACTACCACACTGATCTTAATATTCAAATTTTCCAGAGAACAAGAGGAAAAGATCTTCCTCTTAACAACATAGATATAAACATTACTACGTGTGTGGGAAACAAATACTTCAGTTATCTTTTCACTCCTTTACTGAGCTGAACAGAGTGCACAGCTGAGTTTTATCTCAGCTTTACTACAACTAGGCAAAGCAAGCATGTGAAAAAAAAGAATAAAAACCAAGGAGTATTTCTGTGCTGTGGCTGACTATGCAAAGAAGCTTAGCCATCCTGACTTAGACGACCTTCCATACTCTGCTACCAGCTCCACCATACAAACACATCTTGAAACAAACACTATCATGGACTTCAGCAATACTCTGGGAACAGTCTGTCCAATATTATTCTTCTTCCAATTGTATAGAGATTAAGAAATACACATAAAAATGGGACCAGGAAATGTAACCAAATACAGCTTGGAAAACCTGCACAAATTTGTGTAATTTTTACTTTCCTCCCTTCTCCCATTGCCTTAGAGCTATTCAGGCTGCATTCTTGAAAACTACATGGAAAATTAAGGTTCTGAATTGTATCCAAAACAATGAAATCTCAAAGTGACCATTTTTTTTTCTGTAGAGCATTCAAGCAACGATCAACATTCCAAGACAATGGAGCTAAACTCATCTACATGACACTGCACATGGTGGACTCCACAGGCTAGAGCTGAGAATCCATGACAACTTACTATTCCGTCTCTTAGACAGACAAAAATAACATTTTTGATGGCCTTTGCTTATTCAGATAATTAACACACTTGATAAGTTTGTTAAAAATGGGAGAAGTTAAACTTATATACAGGGTGCCATAGAATTTACGGCAAACCATATAGGCACTTCCTATTTTGTTTTTGACTTGGTATATATCCATAAGAGAAAAACTGTGTTCAGTGAACAATTTAGTAGTTAAAAAACCTTATGTAAGTTACAAGCCTCTGCAGGCACAAATCTTGGACTAGCTGCTTTTAAATCATTTTTGAAAACACAAGCTTAAGAAGTCCTGCATGAAGGTTTCAGCAGACCTTTCAACGTATCCCTTTAGAAATTACCTTTCAAATTACATACAGTAAACAGAAACCAGTAAGTCCTTTAAAATCTGCTGCCTACAGATATCACAGTCTCAAAGCACCTACTCATAGAAATAAAGGTTCACAGTTGCCCCCACTCCATAAATTAATTTTACACATTTTCAAAGCAGTTTTATCTCCTGATATAGTGAGTCAGATGAAAACACAATCTCAGATTAAAACACTTTCCCACTGAAGAAGTTGTTACACATTGATGCAAAAAGTGACATTCATTTAACTTACAGATATTTCAGATTTTCAAGATCTTCAAATGCCCCACTAGGTATTCTTTTGATTTGATTGTTGTTTAGAAGCCTATAAAAATAAACAAACAGGTGTTTATTTTAACATACAGGAACAGTAGGGAGAAAAAAGGTGTAACAGCAGGTGTAACGTCATTTAAAAGAAAATATTTAAAAATGACAAAACAAAATGCTTTTTCCCCAACAGTAACTAAAAAAAAAAAAAAGTGATGTGATTATAGGTCCTCAATCACTACCTTGCAGGAGAAAAATCTTTAAAAAATTATTAAAAAAAAAAAGAAAAAAAATCTAGTAAATGACATAATTTGGCTTTTTGTAGATACCGGAGATGAAGGGGAAAAAAATCTTGGTCCCAAGTCTACACATATGTTTGAAATTGATAAAATTGATATTAACAAAGATTTGTCATTAGCAGGTGCATTAATTGACTTTCCCCAGATGATTCTTAGCAATATTCTGAGTACTGGGCCCTTTCCATCATACACAAACACAACAGATTCACAGATTTGCACTCATCCCTCATGTAGTGGTTTTATGAAGAAAAGGGAATCCAGACTTAATGAATCCTGTCTTTATTCAGGTTTTGTCGATCTTAGATCGGTGATTTGGATAGTCAAAACTTGAGGCTAGATATCTTACAGAAAATGTAATTCAAAACTGGAGATGAACTGCAAAACAGATCAAGGGTGACTGGAAGTAGGGATAGCTACTGAAAAGTCTTGGCAGTACAGATGTGGACAATATACTTTTGGGGCAAAGTCCTAGCATTCCTTCTGATGTAAATATACAGTACAAGATATCTCAATAAATTTGTTATGTGCTAGAAAAATAAAGAGATAAGAGGGATCCAAAGCTCACTGATATCATTATTGCATTTCAGTTCATACACTAGTTGTGTTCTAGAAAACAGTCAAATTTGCAATCATAAATTAAATCCATCTTAATTCTTCCTAATGTCTGCTAATATATTAGAGAAGACAAACATGCATAGATTTGTTTCAAAAGCTATGTTTGAAGACATCATGGAATCATAAAATGGCAGAGGAGATAAGTTAAAACTATGCACATGGTATTTGCTTTATGGGCTTGTAAAAATTCTTTTAGAAAACACGGACTTTTCTTCACAAACATATGATAACAAAGACCTCTGTAAAAAGCAGGTCAGTAGGAACAAAACCTTCCACCTTCTGCCAGTTCTGGTAAGCTTAGAAGAGAAAAGTTCAGAACATTAGCATATGCCAAATACTTTATAACTGCAACACATTTTCACATCTGAACCTTTGAACAGCTTTGTTTTAACTCCATGATGTATTATGTGATATTCCACCAAAGTTATTTAGCTCAATTTGAAAAATACTATACAGTAAATGTCTCTATCTACATCCTAATGTTTTATTAACATTCCTTAATTAGAGGTATGAAAAAATAATTTCCTTTTTTATTTTAATAGATATACACCTGGTTTTTCTTTCAAATACTTTGGGTCTAAACCAAAGGAAAAATATTTACCTCACCCATGTAAATATTAGAAAAAAAAAAACTTGTGAGAGTACTTACTTGTGATAAGTGAGAAAATCTGGCACATTATCAAATTAATCATATTAAATCAGAAAGGGAAAGGCCCTTAGGACTGACAAAGAACTTACAGTGTGTTCAGGTTTTTAAGGCGTCTAAACTCTCCAGGCTGGATTTCTTTAATCCTATTAAATCTTAGGTCTCTGTCGAATAAAGAAAAAAGAATCATGTTATAAAAACACTAATGTATTTTTTCGTATGGAAAAACAAGCTAAGCACAAGTCTTTTGTGACCACCATGACCAGCCTCCATCCATAAACCATAGCTTTTGACGAAAGGAGAAGGCAAAATTATCCAAAAACTGCTTGACAAGTTTAAGTAGAGGATGGACCAAATCCAGCCTCCACAGGCGATGCTGAGGGCTGTATCTAAGTTGATGGCCATGAAGGATGTTCTCTTGCACAGTTGAGGCACCTTGTAACTAGGATGTTGAACTGTATTTCACTAAACTGAATTGTCTCTGAATTTTAAAATCTGCTTACAAATAATTCAGTAAATAAAAATGCTTGTAAACAAACAAATATAGAAAAATTGAGATCAGAAAAAAGCTCAGGAAAAGAGATAGCTTTCAAGACTTTTAAGCTACTCCATTCTTTAGGGTAAGGAGGCCTAAGTGCCTTACGTTGTCCTGCTTTTAAAACCTGTAAACCCAGCTGCCTGAAGTTACTTATTTTCTTATTCAATTTCACTTTCTCTTAGGTTTTTCTATGTTTTCACTGTCTTCAGTTTCCTGTAGTATCTATAGGTTAACGAGAACTTCTCCAAAAAGAAGGAAACAGTTTCTCAAATCGAGCAGAGATGGGGAGCGAGGTGGCAGCAGCACAGGGCACACCACGCCTGTGACAGTCTCACACCTCTCCCCGCCAAAAGAAGCAGCAGCAGCGTTTTCCACCTCTGCCCACCTCTTTTCCTTCCCAGCTCCACGTCGCACCATCGTGCTGCTTGCTTGCGCTGGCTGTTGTGTTCTCAGCAGCTCAGAAACTGATTTTAACCAACTCATCTGGATTAGCAATGAATCCATAGGGAAAAACAAACAAACAAACAAAAAAAAAAACCCACAGGAAATACTTTTCTGTCTGATTAGCAAACTGAAGGGGCTTCCTGGCAGGCAACACAGTTGAGAGAGGGACCATGAGGAAAGATCAGGGAGAGGAAGGAGGGCAGCAGGTCTGTCCACTTCCCTATCAGCAGACCTAGGACACCAGGACCTTATTGTCTCTGGCAAGGGAACAGAAGGGAAGCAAATGGAAAGTAAGTGAAATCTGAAAGACTATGATCACACTTACTGCACTACTCTTCCTAAAACACACACTTACCAATTACCTCCAAAAAGTAGGACATAAACATGCCTTAACTTTAATCTTAGTGCCAAAACCAGTACTAATTTAAAAAAAAAAAAAAAACAAACATAAATATGCAGTGTTTTAACAGGTAGTATGCTATGAAAAACATCTCTATGGAATTAGGTATTAAGTCAAAAGAAATATAGAAAAGTAGACAAAAATCAGCCGCATACTAATCCCATGTAGCACTACTGGCTGTACCTAATGGAGGATATAGTTTCCAGAAATCTTTTGCAAGAGCACCATTTGTCATGCATCAGCCCATCAGGGCTTATTCAGCTGTGGAGTAACAGCCTTGGAAGGTCTTTTTCTGTATAAGTGTTTTAGGATGTGGCCTACTGTTCATTGTAAGGAAAGGCTTAGACATGTGGTTCTGTTTGCATTACACTCCACCAAAATATTTGATCAGTGACTAGAATAAATGAGGGATGCAAACTGCTGTCCCTTATTTAGAAGTGGAGTTAAACTGCCTGTAGACATGAAGGACAGCCCCCTTACTCAACTCCCAGCTGAACCGAGGACTTCCAGATTTAAAAGCACAAACTGTCACGGCTTGAATTCAGTCTTTACAAAAGCACCTTCTTGAGTTACAGCTAAACAACGTTATGTTTTGTTCATCACTCACACAAGAAATAATCACTTATCACACACAAAACACATGTTTCTGGTAAGAGATGCTGCCTATGAGTCGCTCAATCTCAGGTGCTGAGATTTCTGTACACAAGTTTTGAATGCCGAAGAGTTCCCTGAGAGAAGACACAGCAGATACTCCTGTAAGCATCACTGTATTTCAAGTAAGCATTTGAATTTTGATTAAAATAACCCAAAGTGAAAAAATCCAATATTCATTAATAGAATATTGGAAAACGAGTATTTTTCAAAAGCCCCATTACAACTAGCAATATTTAGTTCCGAAATAACACAGGACTTCTCAAATTGGTTTGTTTGTTTTTTAATTTCCACAATTAAAAATAAGTCCAACCCAAAGTAGGTATAGATAGAATCCTCGTCTCTAAATTGGAGAGGCATGGATTTGATGGATGGACCACTTGGTGAATAAAAAACTGGCTCAGTGGCCTCACCCAGAGAGTTGTGGTCAGCGTCTCAGTGTCTGAGTGGAGAGCAGAGACATGCAGCATTCCTCAGGGGCCAGAGTTGGGACTGGAACTGTTTAACATCTTTGTCAGTGGCATGGATGGCGGGATCGAGGGCACCCACAGCAAGTTTGCCGATGACACCAAGCTGTGTGGTGCAGTCAACACATTGGAGGGAAGGGATGCCATCCAGAGGGACCTGGACAGGCTGGAGAGGTGGGACACTGCCAACCTCATGGAGTTCAACAAGGTCAAGTACAAGGTCCTGCACCTGGGTTGGGGCAATCCCAAGCACAGGTACAGGCTGGGGGGAGAACGGATTCAGACCAGCCCCGAGAAGAAGGACTTGGGGGTATTGGTGGATGAAAAGCTGAACATGACCGGTCCATGTGTGTGCTGGCAGCCCAGAAAGCCAACCGTATCCTGGGCTGTATCAGGAGAAGTGTGGCCAGCAGGTCGAGGGAGGGGACTCTCCTTCGCTACTCTGCTCTCCTGAGACCTCACTTGGAGTGCTGCATCCAGCTGTGGAGTCCTCAACATAAGAAGGATATCGACTGGTTGGAGCGAGTCCAGAAGAGGCCACGAAGACCATCAGAGGGCTGGAGCCCCTCTGCTATGGGGACCGGCTGGGGGG
>NW_010266893.1:0-24948 GCF_000690775.1 Eurypyga helias | reverse complement strand
AAGGTGTCTCTGCCCATGGCAGGGGTGTTGGAACTAGATGGTCTTTAAGGTCCCATCCAACCCAAACTATTCTATGATTCTATGAGAATGCAGACTGTCTTTTTAGGTATGAACAAATACAGTTCATTCATATGAAAAAGTAAGCCTATCCCTACAGTGAAGCAAAGCTGAAAAATAAGTACGTAAGTACCATAAATGCAATAAAGGAGCCGGTCCTATGAGTCAGTATCAAAATCAGCGCTCTTTTGATGTGTCAAATCCATTCTGCAGTAACTCAATAGGATAACTAGGAATTAGCAACACCAATCAAAAAATTAATATTATTTTACCATCATTGCCTATGATGATATTTTACCTCATGTCCAGACACTATTCCCCTTCTCATATAAACTTGTTAACACTAAAGAATACATCATGTTTGAAAACCTACCCATTTGTTTTCATTTCACATACAGGTATATAAAAAGAGCTGTAATAAAACAGAGCAACCCAAGTTTTCTCTAGAGCCCAGGATGTTTGGTATCTGTACATGAAATACTACAAAAATACCTTTTTATAAATATTAAATATATGCTTTGTTTAAAGTTATTACTACAACTACATTAATGCTGTTTTTTCTCCAATTTTAATCTTACTAAAATGTAGGATTACCATTTTGGTACATTCCTTCAAAGGGTAGCTCTTTCTTCAAGGGAAGTAACACTTCTAAGTGCTAACCCAGATTTTTTTCATTATTTTTTAACAAAAAAATCCCCCAAAACAAAGAGTGAGTCAGATCACAAATGCTGCTTAAAATAAAGAACACAACCTCTTTGGTTCTAGAAATTAATATACTTATACTTCATGAGGTATTTCCTGTACACAGAAGATAAAATTTGTTTAGTCATAACCACAGTAGATTTCTCAAGAAGAAATTCTGTCAGGCTGGTTTAGTTTCCTTATATGACAGGATAATAAGCCAAGTGGATAAAGGAAATAGAGTATACACTGCAAAGGTTAGTTTAAGGGTTTTGATACAGGCCATTCACATAAACAAACCAGAGAAATATGGTTTAGAGGAAATCTGGGTAAACCAAATGTTCAACTGGTAGGTGAAAGAGGATGAGCAAAGACTAGTTATTGAACTGAAAGGTTGTATCAGAGACCTGCCATAAAGTATTTTAAGACAAGGTTGGTAGAAGAAAAATAAGCATATGAAGCTTGCAAACCTTGGTAAATTTGGAGTGGCTGCAAATATTCTGGAAGATGTTTGAGAATTGAAACAAACTTGAAGTTATAAATCCCGGAGAAGTGGAAATCATTAACTGAACAGCGATGACGCAGGGAAGAATCAGACAGTCACCAGCTCTTTCAGAGCCAATTAAGGTTTCAGTCAATGACGAAAAAAAAAAGTAAAAGCCTCAGTCACCACTGCCATACCATTGCAGAAAAAAATATACCATACTAAACAAGAGCACCGTTTCTCAGGACATCCTCCATGGGTACAAAACCCATGTCCAGCTTATGAGAACCGAATACATTTCAGGGGACAGAAGAGCTCAGAGCAAAAGCATAACACCAACGGGGGCACAGGGAAACATCCCTTTGGAGAATGGACGGCAGGAATAAGGATTGTGTTAGACTGAAAACTGAGTATCCATAGCACAAGCAAGGACATTACAATCCAGATCTTCAAAGACATTTTGTGTTGCTGAAATAACATGCATGATGAGGTTAATAATCCGCATGATGAGATTTCTTGCCCTTTTTTTTTTTTTCAGACTAATTCCTGCCCAACCACGCTGCCAACATGACCTTTTACTCACAAAAGCCTGTTCCCTCCCCATTCATTTCTTTCACCTTTTCAGTTGTTCCCCGTTTCGCTATTATGAATCGACAGCATCCTGGCTGTACGCTGTGCTTTGGGGCTCAGCGTGCCTGACGCCCAGTAACTGGCCAGACTGCACCAGAAGGTTAAAACAGCAGGCTGAGGGACCCCACCCCAGTTGCTGACTGTCATTTTTCCACTCACTAATCTCTAAAAAATAAATGAAACAACCAAACAAACATTATGCAAACACCTACAATGATGGCATGGGATTTTAGGGTAATATAATTGCATAATAAACCAAACCTAAATGTCACACATTTGGTTTATCAAATAAAAATTGTCTCCAATATTGTGCATGTCACAGTGAAAATATTTACCCCTTAAAATTGTACCTAGGCAACAGAAAAATACTTTTAGGGAAGAGTATGCTACTGCTGCTTCCTTGTACTGAATTCTCTTAGCTTGTGGTCCTGTACCTAAGCATCTTCTTTCAGAGAAATTCTGCCTGACCTCCCAAAACACTTTGTTAACAGTGTTATCGCTTGGCTCTCGTTCTCAAACACAGCCACATGTATACTGATTTTTAAAAACAGAATAGTCATTGCAGCAAAAATGAACTTTCTCTTCTACATAAAGCCCTAAAACTCGTCTTTCTGTCAAATGACAAAAACCTCCTAAATACTAATAGCATTTTCCTGCTTTTTGCAACCCTCTACAGTTTACTGATTTGAGTTATAAAAACATGCTTCAGCCACGCAGACTTCCACAGAAGCTCAGTCCATCACGCTGGACCATTACATCTCCCCTGAATAACAAAACAAAACAACATGTCCATGATGCCTGGTAAACTGAACACTCTCAGGATGGTTTTCCTGGCCCCGCGTCATCTGGTCTGTGCTGATTCACAGAGCGCGACCAGGAACCGTTCGGCAAAGCGCGAGGCTGTGTGGGCCAAGAGCGTGCCAGGGAGCAGGCTGACAATTTAGCAATTGGACGGCCCCGAGAGTCGCATTCCAGCGCCTGGGAACAGCCAGGGTCCCACAGCACCGCACACAGCCATGGGTCAGGAAGCGTGCCAAGCGGTGCGCAGCAACCGGGGTGCACATCGGCGGTTGCTTAGCAAGCTGCCGATGCGCTGTTACGGGAACGAGGCTTTATGAGAATCTGTAAGATCTAGATGTACGGCACATTAATATATATATTATTTCTATGTTTTCTTTTCTGTGACAAAGCAAATGAGAACTGTACTGCAGAAACCTTTTGTCTAGATGAAAATAAATTCTGTTCTTAATAAATTATTTGAACTAATTAAGTCCATTTGTCTCCCTCCCCTATACTGCCCATTCTTAACAACAGTAAAACTACTTCGGATTTATCACTGAAAATTAACTTTTAACAATACTTTTATCTAATTAAACACAGTGAAAACTTCTAAATATGTAAGTACTAAAAAACACGACGCAGCTGTTACTGTCCCATACACTCCAATCCTCCCGAGGCAGCTCCTGGCACTGCAACACCCCTTATTTAAATCTTGCACTGACAGTGCGAAGTAAGGAGAACTGTGGGTTCTCTTTTAACACACCCTGATAGGGCAAGGCAACATTAGGGCACATAAATTAATTGCAAGTTTACAAAATAATGGTTTACAAAATAAATAAAGCAATAAAAGGCATTTATAAATATTTGGAACATGAAAAATCACACAGCATACATAGCAAACAATTCAGCTTTCAAATATATTGACCTCAAACATTAGGCAACTTACAAGAAAAGTCAATTAAAATAGTCTGATATCACACTCTGAAATACAGTAGTCCCTTTTAGAGAAGGGGCTGTTTTTACTCAGAACAAACCATGCACTGAAATTAAAATGAACTTTTCTATAAAAAAATACACTAAGTGCATTTTTTATTTAATCTTTTGTTCTCCAATTACTGCAAAACAACATACGGGGAGAAGAGTTAAGTCTTTATATCTCATTATTTTTATAAAAGATTATTAGACTTGGTCTACTTTAATAATCTTAATTTAGATTCTTTTTTGCATATGTCTGACTTTTAAAGATTCTGTTGCTTCATCAAACTAAGAAAAATCATGAACTGTTCTAAATGAAACTGATTTCAAGTAGGGCTGCCAAGATGTCATGTACCCCTCCACACACCTCTGCAGCCAGGAGTCACCCCCAGCCGTCACCCCACTGATAAAAACCTATTTGATGCCAAGTAATAAGCACTCACTAATTAGCAGCTAATACAAAAGCTGTCGTCCTAAGTGGGGCAAACGGTCAAATTCTTTATGAAGAACTGCTGGAGCAGCAGCAGGAAGGAGGACACCAGGGCTCCTCTGCTTCCTCCACCCCAGCCATGTCCTTTGCCTGCAGACTGGGTACCCTGCCACTTATTAGGGCTTGGAGGATTTCCCTGCCATCCCTTCATTGCTATAGGAAATGTATATAGGAAATGGCTTTCAATTTTCATTTGTGTCAGGAAAAAATTATCATGACACAAAAACATTATATAAAGATTTTAAATTAAAAAAAGGCAAAACAAAATATTACATGTTAAGCTACTGCTTCATTCATAGCCATGTCTCTCTATATATAAACATGTAATTAGCCAATACAAACATGGATATAGAAACACTGTATAAAGTGAAGATTTAATTTAAAACATTTATCTTGTGACATAAGGTACCTAGGCAAAGCATACTCTCAGGCCGTTAGAAATGAACTCTACATGTCACACTCAAATCTGACAGAAATGCTGCAATTACAGAGATTTCAAATCTAGCACCATTACTACAATATTCTTGCCATTTTTAAAAATTATACAAGTTTTTTATTATACGCAGTCTTCTATGAATTAATTCTAGTGCACTTAAATCCAAAAGCAAAAGCTTTCAAAACATTAAGTATTTCACAAGAGCAAAGACAGCTGAAAACTTTCAGGATTTTGGTTATCACGCTCCCATCTTTCTAAGGAATAGCAGCAGGATGAAAGCAAAAATAGAACTGAAGGCTCATTTGCTGGGGTGTAAAAATAAAATTTATAAAATGTAACATGAGGAAACATTTTCCAACTTTAGGATCTAGAATCACCAACTTACCTCCCAAATAATGATATGTGCAAGACCTTAGACTAAAGGGAGATAACTTAGTTTGCTTTGGACACTTTATTCTGTACAATGCTTGAGAGCAGAACTCTATACGCAAATGAAGAATTTTAGACTTCATGTGTAATTTCATCTTCTGTTCACAGCCCTCCTGATTTTGATACAGATCAATGCAAAAATGGGCTACCAATCCTATTTCCTTCACAGATTAAAGAATAAATTGTATTGCTCCATAGGACTATTTTCCAGCATACCACTCTCAGATATAATAGATTATAAATCATATTTATATGTTGATGCTAAAGAAACACTACATGAAAATCAGACTAAGTGAAACAAACAAACAAAAGAATTCCATTAACAAGTAGGATTTTCAAATGTCTCCAGGAACAGTATTCATCAAGACAGAATAAAGCCAAAACATCAGATTTACCATTGGCAAACTATAACAATGCATTTAAACTCAAATTTAGAAGTTGTATTAGCCTATCATATTGAAAGCATCTGATTTCACACTTTCAATTGAAAATATTTGTGGATCTTTTAGCTTTGGACAAGAAAAAGGCAAAGTGGATGAAATCAACATAGTTGTATAATACACTGATGTTTGAAACATGATGTTGACATATTAATGACTTCTATCATCGATCTTCATTAAAGAGAAAAATACTGAAGCATTTACTAATCAAATCAAATCTCGATTTTTTTATTAGCGGCAAAGGTAAGTATCTCATTACCTTGTTTCAAGGATTAACTAGTACTTCAACACTGATTTAGGACACAAACAAACTTAAATTCAGAAATGTTTCTTCAGATAAGCAAAATCACCACAGCAGCCTAATAGAAATACCTGAAAGGATACTACTGTCTTAAGTATCTTAAAAACAGAAAGGTTCTCAAATGCTAAGTGGGGATCAAAGAAGAAGCAGCCTCCTGTCCAACCCCCTGTCTCATTTCAAAAGGCCCAGCGAAAACTGTTTAAAACTAAAACTCTTTCTGTATATGTAATTGTAAACTGTATGGCAATATAATCTTTATTACGTTAATGTGACAAATTAGAAGGTGGCAGCGGCTTTGGTCTGGTAAGAATTAGCAGGAATAATGCAAACTACTTTCAAAGGATGATTTCTCATTGTTATAACTTTCTGATATTGACAAATATCAATTCTGAAAAATATGTATATGCGAAAGGCAATGCACTCATTCATTTTATCTGTCGGGCTAGTTATGAAACGTTGTCAACAAGAAGGGACAAACCAGAAAAATAATAACGCCTTCAGCTGCATGATATATACAGAATCTGGAAAAATGTGCAAACTAGTTCATCTTCTTTTCCTTTAAAAAAAAAAAGGAGGGATCAATTTAATACGTAAATATTAGATTTGTAGATCAATTCGATTTAATATCTTAAATTAATAATCTAAGTTTAAGAATTACCATTGCATTTATCTCTTGATTAGGTCTCTCCAGATGTTTTAATGAGGTAGGAATTGTCATAACTGAATTACTTTGCCACTGGCAAACTCTAAGGAAAAAAATAGGAGGAAAACATTAATTTTTCAAACCGTTGAAGATTAATTACTACCCAGCAGAAATAACCTATACCATAAATGCCAAACTACTATGTTTCTCAGCACAGAACAAAAGATCTGCAAATGCCAGCAAGACTACATTGCTTATGTCTACTTTATTCTTACTCTTTTTTTTATTCAAGGTCATCCCAGCAGGAAATGAAAAACAGCCATCAGCATAGTAAAAACATTCAAACAGAGCAGAGCATGAAAATTGCACAAAAGAGGTTATATAATCAAGTCAGTGCAGTAACTGGATGATGTCAATGGCACTTTAATGCTGCTTTAACTACTGCCCTGTAAAAAAATGTGTCACTTTGTTGAACAAACAAAGAGAAGGCCACCACTTTAAAAAAATAAAACTAAACCCCACTTTCAGCTATAGCACTACTTACAGTAATCCTCACTGCCAGCAGTGTAACATTTTCTAGAATACCAGAAGAACCAAGATTTTTTTGTGTGGTTTTAAGATTTAGCCCTAGTGATTCTTTCACAAACAAAATTACAACATTCTCCTTTTCCTTGGCAATTCATTTTCTGGATTAATTCTTCCCCAGTCTAATTACTAGATACAATATATTATTTTCTCTAATTTACACTGCCAGATTTTTATTATCTGCACATCAGCACTCAGCACATAAAATAAAGCCACTGCATGTTTAAATGGGAAAATAAAACATAATTCTTACATAGTGAGTGGGTATCATAGTCAACAATACTCAGTATACCATAATTCTAGTAACAAATGTAATGGTAGAATCACAAAAACATTTAAATCTGTAGAACAAAATACAGAATATTTGACAGTACTCACCTTAATAAAAAAACCACACTTATGAAAATACCATGAATTAAATCAGGATGATTTATCAATTAACTTATTAAAATAATACCTGATTTGCACAAATATGTAAGATTTGTTGAAAGGGACTTAGAATTTAAGTTTTTAAGAAGATATTTTTAATCAGGTACAGCTTTGGTAAATGGAGAGCTTATGATACAGCCTCCTCCAAAAGCTAAGGATTTGTTTTAACTAACAATTATTTTGCCATTAGAGTTGAAAGGAAAACATTTAAATGTGAACTCAATGAAAAGCAATACAGTATTGTCTTACTAAGTCTGTATATCCCTCTGCTGCCCTTGTTGCCAATTTTTCCAACCAGCTATGCAGTGCCATTAATAGGACTCAAGCAGGATTTGCTGGTTCAAAGTTTTAGGTGTGTAGGCTTGTTTGGAATCGTACATGGAAATTTCACTCTGCCATGATCATGACTCTCTGCCTCATTCCCCTTCAGAGTCCTCCAAAATCTATCCACTACAGAAATACTGTATTTTGAAATTAGAAATTTTGATAATTGTTTCCAATTCTTATGCTGTCTTAAAACAGACAAACAAACAAACCCAACACAAAACAAAAACACTTCCTAAAACCAAAAAACACTCCTTTTAACAATAAGGGTAGAATTCAAACAGATGTAATGCTATTTCTGCAGCCTGAAGAAATAACAAGAAAAGGTGATATCTGTCTTTATTCCTCTCAAGGGGATCTCTTTTTAAAACCAAACAATACAGTACAGCCATATGATTCATTACTGATTATTTTTGTCGAAATACCCTTGGGAAAAGACAGCTTTCTTGTTCTGCATTTGTGCCATGCCGAATAAAATAGAGCACGATAACTTCACAAGTGCTGTGCTAACACCAATACATGCTTGGAGCAAGCAAAGAGTGAACTAACAGTTGGCACAGCCTGTATTGTGAAGAGCTACCGATACATCAAAGTATTTTTAGAGGATTAGCCACAGTTGGAGATGCAACCTCTGCTTCCTTCTTAATACTTACTGTTTTAACTGTACTTTTCAATTAAAGAAAGTTTCCCCCCCTTGGTAGGCTAAAGAAGACACCAAAAAGGGAAGCTGACTAGTTTATGGCATACCATGAACCGCTGAACAACCGCAGTAACAGTTTCATTTGGTTTTGCTGTTAATAGTTCTGTGAAGTACTACTGTGAAAAAACCCACAGAAATACTGCTTTTATGCTACAGTCATAAATTAGCCTTCCCCCCCCCCCAACTACCATTTTGCAAAATAATGTTTCTGCACTTCTCTGTTTCACAGGGATACTTAAGTTGAAACTCTATATCCATGAAATACTGATATTCTCAGAGGAAAGAACTGAAAGCCAGGAAGAAACATCATCATGCCCTGACCTCCCACACGGGACAAGTCACACAACAGTCAAGAGGTTCCTGTCCTAAGGCAATAGTTGCTGTCAGAGCTGAACCATCCCTTCGACAAAAATACAAAACTGTGATTCAAAAACACCACGAATCAAGCAGAACCTAATGACTTGCTAGTCATTCTAGTAGTTAACTGTATTCACTGTTAATACCAGGGGTGTGTCACCCTACTTGCAGCTTGAACATGACCTTTTCCGTTTCTACACACTAGAAGTAAGCAGTCGCGGGCGAGGAGTAGCATTGACCATTTTTTTTAGAACAAGTCCAGAGGGGTTAAGCATATAAGTTCATACATGATTTTTTTTGCAGCAGCAGCAGTTCTTGAAGATCTTTAAATAAATGAAAAAAATCCTAAAACATCAAATATGGATGGGCAGGAAAATATACTCACAGTTCTGTCATTTTTTTCTAATTTCACTCTATGGCAGGTTAGTTCTTTCTTTCTTTACTCTCAGGAAAAGGGATGCAGATGCAATACAAGCAAATAAGCATGAATACTCATAAAAGAAAATATGCCCTCGGGCAGAAGAGTCCCCTGCATTTCACCGGAGTGATGGAGGTCAAATCACTTCTTAAGCCTCCTTCTAGCTCTGACAATTCAGCCTCTCTCCCACAGGAGTACCCATCTGGGTACATCCCGCATTGGGTATCAGCCCAGAGCTGAGGGCACTGAGCTCTCAGCAGCAGAAAATCCTACAGCTGAAAACAGGGATATGAATCAGGGATGGGAAAGAAGTAACAGATGGGCAGGTAAATTAATATACTAGAATGAAGTGTGATTTTCCCCAAAAGTGCAGTTTTTGGAACTTTTCTTTCCTTAGGGCAGGAAGCCTCATGCATGCAGTCCATGTGAACTTGCATTATTTTTATTATATCAGTAAATAACATCCAGCATCTACAAGACCAATGACTACTAAAGTATGCCCATTTTGCCTCCTTCAATTCAGAAAGAAGTCTTTCAAATAGACGACCAACATCAAGACAAAGGATGTGGAAAATTGAAGGAATTATTGCATCTAAAAATAACATCTAAATTTGTCTCAAAAGCCTTTATTCATTGTAAATCTATGCGTCACTTCCCCCTCCAGGAGGCGGATTTTATCTGTACGTATTTCCAACAGTTACGTACTTTCCAGTTATTTCCAACACAGAGATTGCTGCATTACATTCAAACAGACCCAGAAGTGTTGTTAGAATTTATCTGGACACTTGTTTTTACAGAATGCCAATGACATTTTACTATTAATATGGGAAGGACTATTGGCTTGCATAAGGAATGAAAACAAAAATTCAGGTACTCTATCACTTGGCTGCAGAGCAGCTTCCTGGTTTCCAACAAAGCAACGGCTCTTCCTTCCACTCCATGGAAAATCCCAGGTCACCTCACTGAAAAGGCTGCAGCTCTCGGAATCGTATTTTCTGCTTCCTGAGGGTAATGACAGGCTGCCAGAGCAGATAAGTTTAGCTATTTTCTTGCTCTGCCTCCAGCTCCTCCTGCTCCTGGCAAACTCAGAACAAGGACTGGGAGTGATGGGGCTGCGTCAGGCCTTCTCCGATATTTATCTCCTCACTTCTCACCAGTGCAGACAGCCTCAGAACAGACATCTCTCTGTTCCTGTCTCTTGGATGAAGAGAAGCTGCTTTCTGCCTATGAAGAGCCATGGAGACAGCTACTAGAACAACCTTAAAGTACCCAACTGAATGACGTTCAGTGAAGGGAATCTCTGGGAACAGAGATTATTCCTTCCCTTTTCTTCTCGCTATGTCCATCCTAACATCAATATCAAAATGATAAACCAAACCCAATTAAAGCCATTTTAGAACCACTACTCATTTGCCACTCCTGCTTCCTACTTATTAGAAAAAAAGTTATCTTACAGAATGCCTCAAGAGAATAAATAAATATTATACTTTATGTATTTCAATCATATCTCACAAAATGTAGAACCAATTAACACCCATCTCATTTTACTTCACATGCTGAAACTAACACTGAGCCTACAACTTCTTCCCCTGAACATTTCTTTCCTTCTTTCAGTACTCAAAGTACATCTGGATTGACCAGATTAAAAAAAAAACCAACTTTGAAAATTGGATTGCTCAGGTTACAGATGTGTCAAAAATTCCAGAGAGGTGTTACTTGTCTTGTGTGTGTTTGTTAGCTTTTTAAAACTCCAGTGGCCTCAGATCACATCTATTTTGCTTTAAGTCTTGCAACCTCTTCCGAGCAGTTCTAATATTGGCAGTATTAAGTCAACAATGAACAGAAAGTATTTCAATATATCTGTAATTATTTCATCACATTAACAAAGTGTTTAAAATACCAGAAAGAAGTATGAAACACTTCTAGACAGAAAATGTTTTGACACACTTACACGTTCTTCCTAAGGCAAAAAAAGTTCATTTCTGAGTATAAGCGAAGACAATTCTGTACTCCTTCAGTCTTCACAATTTAATGCCATTTTTAAAGTAATAATTAAATCTTTTTTTTCCATTTTGAACACGTTTCAGCTTACTTCCTTGTTTTCATCACCCCTTATCAGTTACAAACTAGCTATCACTCAGGCCATATAAATACCATTTGGGCCACGTGGAGAGCAACTTCACAGGCTTCCCAGTAACACATCATAGCTAACATGGACTCTCAGTGGGGTCTTTCCTAGTGTTCAAACAGAAAAGAAGATGCCTTCAACCACACATGTATAGAAAAAATGGGGAGAAGTTAAAACATTTGATTAATTGTGCCGAAGTAGAATGAAAAATAAATCAGAAATATCTCCTAAACATTAAATTAAATGTAAACCTGCATTTTTGGAAAATCAGATGTTTTAAAATAAATACATAGCATGACAACTCAATACATCAGAGATTAATTAAAAATTCATTCAGGAAGGTCAAAATTCTGAACATTTCTAAAAAAAGACACTTGCTTTTGCCCTGGGCAGGAGCACGGAGCAGGGGGCAGGTAGCTCGCTTCCCCAGCAAGGACGGAAAGTAGAAGGGGACTTTTTCTGCAAGGAAGCCTCAGCAGGGGCATTTACAGTCCTCTGCATGTGCAGAACCTGGTCCTTCAAATTTTGCCACAAACTCAGCTTATTTTTAAGGTTTTCCCAGAGGGCAGGCCTATTTCAGTCAGGTCCCTGGGGCCACTTAACAGGTTCCCTCAGGACGCAGTTTCTCACCTTCTGCCAGGCCATCTTTTCACCAGAGCTAATGTGAGTGGCCACAAAATCATGGAAATTATTCAAGTGAAACAAAATGTTTTTCCTTTGTTTATTTTTTGGCTAAGTCTGAGAGCTGAACGAGAAGACCAAGGGCAGGAACAAGCCACTGCTATTGGCACCAAGCAGCCAAGAAACCCAAGTACTACTCACAGGGTGTTTCTCAGTTGGGTTCTTTTAAACTGCAAGGGATAATATCTCTATTTTGTAAATTAAAACAGAATATTGAAACAAAACAAGAGCTACATACTGGCATTAATCTAGTAAATAGACAAGCTATTTAAATGCATTACTTATTATTTTCTTTTAATATACAGTATAAATAGTCATCTCAAAAAAAAAAAAAAGACAGTTTGAGTACTAGCTGCAACCAAAAGTTAAAGATTCCTACTCTCATTAAGGAGATATATCCACTAATTACTTTTCAGCTTTGAATAATATATTCTTAGAATGTTTGTACTAAACAAAAATACATATTTACATGCCTTGGAAATATATAAACTACTAGCAGGCTGCTTGACTAAGAACACTGCCATATATATGGCTTAAAAGCCAGTGAAGAAATTCTTTCCCACAAATATTATTCACCTGGACCCACAGCTAAACTATCATTGCTGTAAGACTGGTCAGAAGTACAAATATACCTTCTTTTCCAGAGGCATACGAATGCCAATATATTGGGATTTCCACAGACACTTAAGACACTTTAAGTAGAATTTCAGAAGCTGAAGAGTGCAAGCCACAAACCCAGCACTTAACCTCTTAAGTGCATAAATTTCTGCTTGTAAAGTTTCCTCAGGCATTAGATGTTGTGCTACTACAGTAGTGTCATGGCTGAAGTCTCTCCTGAGAGATTATAAAGTTGCTCTGGTCTCTGGAGGGACAAATCGTTCTGATGTCCAAACCATAAGGCTAAAGATAAGGCTGGGCTGAATGGATGTTTTATTTCCCACCCACCAAAGCTTTGTCACTATAAGGTTAAAAAACAACCAGATTTATGGGACAAAAAAGACAACAGCTAAGGGGGGGGGGGGGGGAACCAAGATCATTTAAATCCACAAAGGCATTAAACAAGTTTTTCAAATCCTGATGTTATTGGAAATTTCTGACATGTGGTCCAGATCTTAAAAATAATTTCATGTCCAATTATCAAAGTTTAAAAATAAAATAAATTAATTCCACCCCAATCACCAGCTTTCTTTAAAAGCATTTTTTTTATACTGTCCAAAAGATTGGCTCTTGAAAAATGAAATATCCCTTCAGAGAAATAAAGATATTTTCAAAGCAAAGTCAACCTGTAAAAACCAGTAAGTAAATAGAAGATATTTTAATATTTAACAATCCTATAAATGCAAATTCTGCTGCAGATAACAGATTAAGATGTATTTATTATTATAGAGTAACGATGAGAGATCTATTTTTTCTGATTTTCAGGAAAATAGTAAGGTAATGTAGGGGAGGGAAACCAACCAGGATACCATATCTGTCAAAAATGGTGCCTGACAAGCAAGGCAGGTACTTAGGTACTTGCTCTATGCTAATGCTATTAGAAAACAATTCCTCATGGATATCCACAGAAAAGAAGAGTAGATGAAAGGTAATGGAAAACATTTACCTGAAGAATCTGGGTTGCATAGATATTTCTGGTTTCATATATATCATGGGAATTGAAAATTTTACCAATATTGAAAAACAAAACTAGTTTGAAATCAACTTGATAATGTTGAATGGCGAGTGCCAAACCACAACTAATTGTTATTTCTGTCTTCGCTGAATAAAGGATTATAAACACATGCCATAGAGTTACAAAACTGACCTACATAATACACCTGAGTACCTGACTGTGTGGGCTGTACACAAGTTATTTGCCTACCTCATCCGTCTGGTCTCTAAGTGTTGTTTACATTGCAATTTCATCGAAAATGGAAAACTTCCCCTGTATTATCTAAAGAGTTTGGCATACCCATATTCCTCCAAAAGATAGTTCTTACATCCACTGAGGGATAGATATCTTTCACAGAGGTATGATCGATATAAAGATTGACACTGAATACTGGTTAATATTTTTTTATTGTAAACCTTTCTTCCTGCAACTTAATTACTTTGCCAAACTGTTCTGCTGGAAGCCTCCCATGAATACTGTGTCCCAGACTATTTTTACATTTTAGACAATATGCCTTCTGTTACCACTTCTTTTATGTAATTTTTCGTATGCAAGATGCATCCCAAATGTTTAAGGAAAATAGAAGATATAAAAAAGAAAACATCTAGTCCAGCAAGAACATGAAGCTGACACAGTATAAAACATCTCAGAAAATACTCATAATGGGAGGATTAGAGGATTTTCTGCCTAAGTTTTCAAAACTGTTGTTTACTGAATCAAGTAAGATGTTCTGGCATGTATCAGTATTTTAGAAATTTCAAGTGATTTAGCTTATTGATAGAGCACACGGGAAAAAGATTATCCCAAGTTATAAGGTTTCCTTTAAATAGGAAATGTTTCTATACTAAGAAAGGTCTTTACAAACCTTTAATAATTGCATGGTAACAATTATTTACACTCCTGACAGCTATGTCTGCAGTCTACATATAAAGAATGCTTTATCTGTACATAAAAATCTAACTAGCAAACATTTTAATTGACTGATTTTAGCTGACTCTGCCCCCTAGATGGGTGCTATTACACTTACTTAAGCTTTGCCCAGGCCAATAAAATTACATCAGAAAGTTAATGACTTGAATGTGGCCGGAGCAACCCACCTATTCACATAATCCCATTGCTCTCACTGGCTCTTGCAGCCCTGTTGCAGCTCTGTAGTTATTCCTGCCCAATGGAAGTCTGTCCTTTTTCTGGTACTTTAAACTAAATGCCTGGGCCTTTTTATTGGAGATGGAGAATGCTACCTAAGTCAAAGACCTGATTTTTATGATTCAGTTCATACTACTAACATATTTTTGGACAATTGGAAAGAAAGTTTCCTCACTCACTATTAAAACATTAGAAGATCTTTATTTAGACACACTGTAAAAATTTGAATATCGATGACTTTCCATATGATTATCATTAAATTTATCCGTTTACCATGGGAATCAGTCATTAAATAAAAGCCACAAGATATTAAAAAGTAAAAGTTTATATCAAAGTGTCCAACAAAAAAAATTACCTTCTGTAGAGCATAGTGGACCTTGAAGAGAGGCTGTAAGCCTCTGAATTTAACTGTTTTGAGAATTCTGCCCTAAATTTCATGCTGCCCCAGCTATGATGCTTACACTGCCTGGAGTTCAGTCAAAGCAAGCACGGACACGTTTATATTTTTTCTCTGACAAGGGAAACAGGCAGCCACATGGCAAATAAAAGGCTATTAAATCCACCAGTCTGGCTAACAATGCAAATAACTTGACACTTAGCAGTCCTTATCCTGCTACCAAGAACAGTCTTTAGTTAAGGTAATGCTGCGTTCAAAGTCATATTCTCTTCCTTTTTTAGACTAGCCAGGCAATGTGCAGACTGTTGTATTAAGTGATTTAAAGGGAAAGAATGCTGAAAGAAAATATTTCTGAAAGATCCGGGGAGTGGCAATTGGAAACAGAATAAAAGATCTGAAAGTCCGAACAACAAATCACAACAAAAAAGGGAGCAATGTCATTAATTAGTCATTAAACCTAATTTTGGAGTTAAATTCGTGTGGTCATTCTTTTGCTTGTAAAACTTAGAAAACAACTAAAAAAAAAAAAAAAAAGGAAAGGGAGAACACTACATTCCACCAAACTTCCCAGTTTTCATCCTACAAACTTTCACAAGGTTCAAGAAGCCATGCAGGCACTGCACAAACTCTTCAATGTTCTAATCTTTGCTAATCTTTAGAGATACAAGTTAAACAAGAAGACATGAAGCCGAGAGCCCAAATCAGTCTCTCCCTCATGTGTCTTTCTCAAGACATTTGAGAATCTTTGTTATTTGAAGTAAATTAAACATTCATTGAGTTTTCTTTTTAAAAGAATTACTTGACTCTCATTAGCAACAGTCATAAATCCGTACCAAAAAAAGAAATTCAATTTGGCAGCCTGATAAGCAAAGGAAGGAAAAGGAAATATTTGAGTCATTCCATTGCAGCTCAGCCAGCTTCATTGCTCCATCTCTTTGGATTGTCTTGAAACTCTGCCCATGTTTGCAATAATAAAGCCTGTAAAGGTATTTTTGTTTTGGTTTTGTTCTTTGGTTTGGGGTTTTTTTCTCCCCATGAAATCTGGAACAAAGGATAAATAGAATTTGGGTCCATTGTTTCCATCTTACTGTATATAAATACACACACACACAATACGTATAGCATGTGTATATGTATATATATAAACACAGGCATACACACAAGTATTTAAAACATTAACCTATTTTTATAAGTACACTTCTCCAGAAAGATAAACAACTACAAATATTTAGATTGTGTAATATAGATTTTCAGTGTCATCTTTATAAATGAACCTTTTCTGTAAGTGAAGTCTCTAGCCTATAAGGCTGTGAACACTTCGGCTTGCTGCAGAGACTCAGCAAATGTCCAAGCCCAGGAAGAATCAGAAGTCTGGGGATTGATTACTCATGTACAAAGCTAAGCTCACATTTGTGAGATGAGATCTAGAGTGTGTAAAATATTTGAACACAAAGTAATACGTGAAGTGAGGGAAAATACTGTAAACAAACTACAATAAGCCTCAAAAGTCTCAGAAATTTGAATCCAAAGAGAAATAATTGAAAAAGATACCATTTTGAGAATCAAGATGGGTGAAAATTTACAATTGGTTTTTCAATTGTTCAAAGTAGAATTGCAGCCTGAAAACATTAATCTAGCATTTTCATTTTACCTATTACACAGTAAAATATTCCTGTAAATGGCTATTTTGTAATTCAAAAAATGAAATATGCAATTTTACACATGCATTGTTTGTCATCTTCTTTTGATATTTTCTATATAGTTGTCTGCTCGTTTTTTCATGTCATAATAGCAGTAGCAATTTCTTCTGTTACTTTATGTTCTTTTCTTTCCACAGCTTCCTTCTATCTTTACCCCAACCTCTGTTCTCTTCTTTACTTTCTATTTTTCTTTTCTGTTAGATTTTCAGTGTTCTAATTTACATTTAGTTCACTTCCAAGCCAATCCATAAGCACACATGGGCAGCCTAGCATTTATTTAATATCTAAATGACCACATTTTCTGCTGGTTAATGACATTTGCATCTCATCTCTTAATGATCACTGACCTCACCTGGGAGAGAAGTCAGTAAGAGCTACTCACAAAAATTAAGGAGGTTGGAATATTTATTAGTCATATTTTTCTCTTAGGCATGTGTTTACCACAAAGTTAGACGAGACACTCCTCTCCTTGCGCCTCAGACCCAGACCCTCCTGATGATGCAAGGGATAGGCATCTCCCTGTTGTTTTTCCACCAGCCTTCTGTGGGAATTAGGAAAGAGAGTATATTTACTCATGTCCAAGCATCCACTTATTACTCTTTCCAGTGAGTAATCCCTTGTTTGTCTCTGCTAATCAAAAATTTCTTATTCTATGTCCCTCATGCCCCTAAATTCCCCAAAGTAACAACAAAAATGAATACAACCCATCACTTAATTTTGCTGTAGTTTAGGAAAACTTGAGTAACAGCAGAGGCACTGAAGCGATCCGTTAGCAGAATCAGGAAAACAGAAACACGTTAAAAACTGATTTTCAGCTGGGGACCTAGACAACAATACCAAGTGATCCACTGCTTCATATAATTGTCATGGCTTTCTAAAATGTTACAGTAGAACAAACCAAAAAGGTCTCATGCTGACAACAGTCCAAACTCCTAAAGCTTTGGGAATTACAAGACTCTCTTTTGAAACAGCTAGAAAGCAACTCTCCTACACAGTCCAGATGAGCATGTAAAGAGACGATGATATTAAAAGACAAATCTTCATAGTGGGGGAAGGTCACCAGTAGAGTTTCACAGGGAGCTGCGATGGGTTCTGCGTCGTTCAATTTATTCATAAGTGGAAGAAGGATGAACAACAAAGAAAATAAAGTTTTTTTCTGATATTAGTCTATTTTAACAAAGGGTGACTAGGAACAACAGCAGATGGACCTGTCAACAGTTATAAATGGCAATTAAAATGAAGACCTAGTGCATATTAATCCAAAGTGATGTATACGGAGAAAACCAAACTTTACACATAAAATGGTGGGCCTAGAAATGATCATTACTACTTATAGACAAGATCTTAAGCTACCCTTGGTAATTCCATGAAAATAACAGTTAAAGAGACTGAAATATGATGTCGGGAATTATTAGAAAAGGAACAGAAAATCAAAACAGAGACAATCCTAATGCTGCTGTATAAATCCCCAGTTAGCCCACATACCAGATCTGTCCATGAAAACACTGGGGAAAGTATGCTGGCTAAACCACAACAGGAAAGTTGTAATTCCCTCACCTCAAAACACAGCAGAGCGGAGAAGGAGCAATTCGAATGATGACAGGTTAAGAACGTTGACATTTCAGTGGGAAGACTCGTCAACTTTAAAAAGAAATTAATGGAGAAGCTTAGGATCAAAGGTCATCAAATCATGGCTGGCACTGAGATGATAGAGAGGGATTGAGTATTCACTGTTTCTTCCAACAGAAGAAATGAGGGACACCAACAAAGCTAGCAACTTGTGGGCTTCAAACAAAAGAGGAGAGCAATTTTACACCATGTAGTTTGTGTGATTCCTCATCACCAAAAGTTATCAGTGTAAGTAGCAGCTGAATTAGGGAAAAAAAAGAGGTTCAACAATTTGTAGAGGAGAAATCCATCAAGATTTAAATTTAATGTGGAAATAATCTTTAGCTCTGAAAATCCCTAAACTGCAAATTATTATAGAGATGAGTAACTACATGCTGCTCTGTTGTCTTCTTGGTTATAAACTGCCCTTTCAGTCACCCTCAAAGAACAGATATAAGGTCAAACTGATCTTTGGTTTTACTCGTTACGGACACCTTTCTGTAAATAAATACATATTTAGCATTTTAACACTCAAATGTTATGTATTTACTGGTAAAAAATAAAAAAAAAATGAAAACCAGAAATTATATTTATTAACTGTAACGTAAGACACCGTACTCTGAGAACAGTGTGTTAATTACACAGTACAATGCCTACAGGAAACAATGGCTATGATTTTACCCCAATATGCTTTCTCATTCTTCAGCAAAGAATTTGATGAGGGCTAACTAGCTGCTGAGATAACAGAAATACTTTTCCACTAGAGATCTAGTGACTGGCAGATACGTTCTTAAAACACGGACTGATTTGGGCCTTCTGCTGCATCTCTCAGCCCCTTTGCCTAATGTCTCCCAGTAAATGCCAAACACCCCATCAATGTTGTGCTCTTCTGCCTCCTGGTAACAACCAAGCACGTGCTGCAAGCAGTGCAAATCTCTCCTTCACACCCTCATGCCTTGGTCCTGGCTTGTTCCATCAGCAGTAGAGACAGATTGCCCAGGAATGGCTTCAGCAGGGTTAGTGTCCTGCACACTCTCCAGGGCTGCTTTGCTGGGGAGGTTTAGTATCTTTTACTCTATCCATTTGACTTGTTGGTACTCAGAGAACAGGGCTAAATGGAGAAGAAATACTCTCCTTTTAGCAACAATGAACAGACTTTAAAGTTACTTTCTGTATTGTGTATGACTCCTTAAACCTGATTTTTGCTAGTAGTTTCTTTCTGGTGAAAATACTACAGAAAACATTCTCTTCTGAAGCTTTTGTTTAGACAAATATCAGCATCTACATACAGATGTTTAAACTCCTTTTATTGTCAACAGAAGACTAGTCAACACACTCACAGCAGAGAAGGCAGGAATAAACTGCCCAGACAGTAGCAGCTTAATCAGTTGTCCAAAGAGCAGTGCCTACTGTGGGCTTCGATGTCCTAGGCTATCTGAGACAATTCGGAGCAAGCAGCTATGTCACAGACCCCGTGGAGACCTGTGTCCATTTTGGAGAGGCAACATGAGGCTAGAAATTATTTTCTCAAGGGAATTTAAATGGTGCTAGATACTATAGTTAGCAAATTAAGGTGTCCCCTTTTCGGGTAAGCCAAGTCCTGCTCCAGGCACTATGGACTGTATTGGCCAAGCTGCTACCCACTAGAAGGGAAGCTCAGACACCAAACATGGCTGTGGACTCCTGTGTATAAAGACCTAAATGTAGGTGTTTCAATTCATCATTGAATTCTGCACTTGGTCATAAAATTTCCATGAAGGAAGACCTAAGATAGTTTTTATTGAAATAATATTGTGCTTTACCCCTGTTTTGGATAATTCAAGCAAATCATCATTGGCATCTAATGCATTTTCCTGTCCAGCCAAGAGTCTGTCAAGATCGGTGTCGGTATTCAGTTTGATTCTCAAACACTTCAAGTAAACCTTCAGTATCTGTTCTTTTTTGAACACTAAGGATATACAGACCTGTGTGTCTCAACTAAAATCTTATACCAGTGTCCTATCTCTCAAAAACCTCCCCCTCTACTCTGCTCTCATGAGACCCCACCTGGATTTCTGCATCTAGCTGTGGAGCCCTCAACATCAGAAGGATATAGACCGGTTGGAACGAGCCCAGAGGAGGCCACGAAGATGCTCAGAGGGCTGGAGCCCCTCTGCTATGGGGACAGGCTGAGAGAGTTGGGCTTGTGCAGCCTGGAGAAGAGAAGGCTCCCAGGAGACCTTATTGCACCTTCCAGTACCTGAAGGGGCTACAAGGAAGCTGGGGGGGACTTTTTACAAGGGCCTGTAATGACAGGACAAGGGGTAATGGGTTTAAATTGAAAGTGGGGAGGCTTAGATTAGATATCAGGAAGAAGTTCTTCCCGGAGAGGGTGGTGAGGCACTGGCACAGGTTGCCCAGAGAAGCTGTGGATGCCCCATCCCTGGAAGTGTTCCAGGCCAGGCTGGATGTGGCTTTGAGCAACCTGGTCTAGTGGAAGGTGTCTCTGCCCATGGCAGGGGGGTTGGAACTTGACGATCTTTAAGGTCCCTTCCAACCCAAACCCTTCAATGATTCTGTATGTAAGTTGATGCTCAGCAGTGAAGTGATCAAGCTTACTCGCAGCCCAGATTTGAGACTACAATCCTTTGTCCTTCATAGTGTTGAAGTATATTTATTTGCTGTCTTAATTGTTTAATCTACTGGAATTTTTCTAGAAGGGTTTTAAAGATCTGATTGGAAGCCAGGATCCTGCATTTTTTCAGATGAGAATGGGATGGTGGTTTGCTGACTGATAATGTATAATTTGCAAATAGATCTGCAAATAGCATGCATCCTTCTGCTATGATAGCCCAGAGACTCTTTCACTGACAGAATTCATACATATCACCCATTTCTTTTCCCTAAATGCCTCTGGTAGGATGCATAAAATTATCACAAATTAACACTGAAATGCAAAATGTCATTACATTTCCATTATCCCCATCTCCTTAGTAATTCAGATATACTCCACACAGATGGGTGATCGGTGTAAGTCAGTTATTTTTTTAAAATTGTATTAAGACAGATGCTTTTGAAATGCATCACTAATGGTTTTCGCTGCCATTGTGAGTGTACATTAGATCCCACAAAAATTCTCATGAAGCTACGAAAAAAAATGTAAGTACTTCTTCTACATCTGTCTAGCATCTCACTATAGAATTGAACAACTAAGGTTTGCCCCTTTCCCTTTGGGTGGATCCTTGACACGCACATTACAAACCAGAAATTAAAATAGATAAATAGATAAAAAAGATATGCCCTGCAAACTATCCAATTTTTAGAACATGTTGGAATCATGTAAACGAAAGCAGTAACAAGCAACACTGAGACTGTTGGCTTCAATTTAATTTCAGTGACTACCTTCAAAAGCTACTCACCCAGAATGATTGCAATTTAAAAAGTCCTATTAAGGTCTGATCACTTAAAATTATGTTTGTGTATTGAAAAGGTGATTCATGCATAAGAGATATGCAGGAGAGATCATAGTAATTACCTGTAGCAAATATTATTACATGTGACCTATTTAAAAGTAAAATTTTCTCCTTAATAATTTGCATGCCATTCTTAGTGCAAATCAAGCCCACTTTCTTCTGTGCCAATTATTATTTGTCGATTTTTACCTTTCCTTGTAACAGAACTTCAGTTTCTATTCTTGTCCAGTCTGCGAGACCCAACCGCAGTGAATGCAATTACGGTTGTACAGCTAGCAAAAAACTCTGAGGCATCCAGGTGCTGCCAAGAAAAACTGTGAACAAATTTTAGTATTGGCCTGAGTATGTGTAACTAGTCCTGTGGACAGGCTTGGATTTTGGTCACGTTTAGGCAAGATACAAGTAGTAACATAATGCATCGATACTCAAAGGACCCGGTGTCAGAATTACAAACACCATAAACTAGAAATGGCTGTAAAACACAGAAGCCCCCTAAATACATTTAAGGTAGGATACAATTCAGGGAAGAGAAAGCAGCAATAGTACTGTATCCAGAATTTTATGTTCCTCAACCATTTAAATAGTCCCTCATAAATATGTTTCAGCAATTTCCATGAATACTCTACATTTAGTCAAGGATGAAAGGAAACTTCCAGTACTGTACATAAGGCATGAGGTAGTTTTTAAGAGGTGGGTCTCCATTCTTACGGGAAGTCAGCACAGGACCTGCTGCCTGGGATGCCAGCCCTAGTCCTACAGAGTTCAGGCAATAATCCCGTTTTGGGTGAAGCCACGTGCTCACGTGAGGCTCCACGAGGACTTTCAAAGCTGGCAGAATCCACCCAGCAGAAGAAATCTAAGCTGTGGATCCCAGCCTGCAGCAGGGAAGCGGGAAGTGCCAGAAAGTGGGGGAAGCAGGAGAGTGAGAAAATGTACAGCCAGAAGTAGCACTGGCAAGGTCAGCAACCAGTAATGCTATGAACAGTTTTCAAAAGAGAACCTGATTAGGAGTAGACGTTTTTGATATGTGGGGAAAGGCATTTGGCTGCACTGTTGGTCTGGGCCCCACGCTGTTTTAATCCATATAACAAATTATATGTGAAGTAAAGTCAGCTCAGCTTCCAAAATGGGACAGTTTTCAGAACCAGTGCTCAGCAAAAACCAATATAATTATATACTTATAAATGAGGAAAAACTTAGGGTGAGATTTTTTTTTTTTTTTTACAAAATTACTTTGCACAGTCAATCTGTGTTCTAAGGAAGAAATAACACAGACAAGAATGTGGAATTTACCAATGCCAGTAAAAATGAGCTTAACCCATCAGCAACACACTTTGCAGGATGTCTTAAAACCAAGTTTTAAAGGGGAAGGTGTTCAATTGAGACTAATTCATAATTTCTAATTATGCAGCTATCAACACCACTACTAAAGAAAATACATTTAATATACAGGCTTCACGTGGAAGAAAAAGTGTAAGAGTCAAACCAGAGATAAAAGAACTGCTTTTTATTTTCATGGTTAAAAAAGAAACTATTCTTGGGTGCAGAAAGCCCTCTGGGTGATAGGCTACCTCTGTGAAGCGTGACACTGCTGCATAGAACCGCAGTTCTACATGCAGACAAATACAAAATGAGTGGTAAATCATTCAGACACGTAATAATTATTCTGAAAGTACATCCTACAGCTAAAAGTAGGCAATGCACATACAATAAGTACGCTATTTATGTATAACTGGTACCTTCAAACTACTGATTATTAAATAAATTGTACCACTGTTCTTTGGCTGAGATTCATATTTCCTGACTATCTTCTGGCCCATCTCTTCCCCATCCACAGCTATTCAGCAGAACTGTAGCAGAAGGAGTAATTGTGTATTTGCAGACTTAGTGTTATTTATTTTATTTCTAACAGTCCCCTAGCTGGTTGGTGAAAAAGAATAATACCCATTACCAGGTGACAAGTAAGGCCACCATTAGGTTTTGAAGAATGCTGGACATCTGCAGGTGTATTTTGAGAATTACTATCCTTTGATAAACTGAAAAAAAAAAAAATTTTCAACTTCTTTTGCACCACTTCTGCTGCACTGTAGCTTGCATTATACCGGAATGATCATTCAGATTTGGGATACTAGACAATTTGGTATATTAGCGACGTTAGATGAATATAATGCTTGCATTGTTCACACATTCTCCTCTGACTCACTGCAAGATTATAAATACCCACCGTAAGGGGAGCTCCACCCAGGCTAGGTTTAATCTAATACTTTCTGCTGCTGCAGGCCCTTCTGCCTTTGACATGAAACCAACCCATTAAGACTTGACTCCACACTCTAAAGCTTCCTCTTTTTGGTTTTTTTTTTTTTACATTTAAGATGATTCACAAATCTAGCTTTACACAGTTTCCTGTAATCTCCAGGCAAAAGGTGTTCTGTAAATGTACTTTGTTTCAAATGTAAGAAACATTAACCACCCACTTCCTGTATTGTTCCCTAAAAGGTTTACAAGTACTGCAGGACTAATCCCATTCTGCCAAAAGGCTGCGCTTCTTGCCAAAGAGGGACTCGGCTGATGTTAAATGACTGTATTCTTCGCCTTAAATAATAATGCTTGGAAGCTGAAACACACCACGGCTTTACAGACCCCTTTTGAAAATACCTGACAAAGTCACAAGTCAATTTATTACAGGAGGCCCCGCAGAAAATTCCCAGGGTCAAGCTCTGCTCAGCTTCCACGGCTGCGTGTGTCAGGGAAGGACGGGGATGCTGCCAGGAGCTGCCGAGCCCAAGTAACACAGAAGCGGGTCAGTGGAACAAACCCCTTCCTCACAGTAACAAAATAGCGCGTGATGTTGGTTCAGAACTTCGCGTTTATTACGGGCAGAGAGGTAGTGCCGGGTTTAAAAGAAAAAAAGGACGAAGCACGGCAGGTTGGCAGGTCCTCGGTCCTCCGCGGGGGCCTGAGCCGGGTCACTCCGCGGGGAGCCCAGCGTGCGGGTCCCGCTCGCTCACCCCCCCCGCGTCCCAGCG
>NW_010266892.1:0-6801 GCF_000690775.1 Eurypyga helias | reverse complement strand
TCCTGACTGAATCCAGCACAGTTATAAACTAGGAGTTTTAGTTCTTAAAAGATATGATTGCACAAGGTGTTAAAACAGATCATTGACAGATGATCTTTGACATTAATAGGTCGAAAAGTTAGCTTCTGTTTCAGAGGACAGGCAAAATTCAACCTTATGTATGACTATTTTACAAGGAGGTGCAATTCAAATACAATTCACATTACAATGCATTGTTAGTGGAGCTATCTACTTGTGCTGCTTCTGAAGATCTGGAAATAGCTATGCTTGTAAAAAAACTGGAGTTTAAATTTGAAATGCTTAGATCCTATTAAAGAAAAAAACATGCATGAGAGGCAGATGTTGAGTTTCTGGAAAATCTGGCCAGATGTTCAGTGTATGTTCACAGTTGAAGAAACTAATGTGTAGTTAGTAGTCATATGCTTACATATGTACTGTTTTAACAAAATGATGAGTGGTAAGCGGATCTGAAAGAAGGTTATATAATTGCCTCTCCTTAGAAAGGAAATGGTGTCTATGTTCTCCCTCTCCTCACTCAAAAATCACTGTGTACTTGTAACAGGAATGGGTTTCTTGTCTGGCAGTCTACAACGTACTGTCTTAATTAATTTACTGGCTTAACTATAAAACAGGAAAACTTGTTTTCTCTTTCTCTAGATATATTAGTGATTCTATTAATTATGTATACCTTGAAAGTCTTAATTGCTTTATGTATGTAAAGTGCTTATCTGTCATAGTTGTTACTAATATTTTAACTTGTTTTCAGCTGCACTACATAAAGTTCTTTGTGGCTGTAGAAGTGTGTTTCACCTTTCAGATCTGTAAGGTAAAATGCTCACCTGAATTACTGGTATAATTATTTTTCTTTTGCTGTAAACAGTTGTATATGCATGGAGGATACACATGCTTAAAATTCATTCTGATCCTACTTGAAGGGAGGTTGTAGAGAGGTGGAGGTTGGTCCCTTCCTCCAAGTAATAAGCAATAGGACAAGAGAAATTGGCCTCAAGTTGTACCAGGGGAGGTTCAGATTGGATATTAGGAAAAAATTATTTACTGAAAGAGTTGTTAAGCACCGGAATGGGCTGCCCAGGGAAGTGGTTGAGCCACCATCCCTGGAAGTATTTAAGACATTTAGTTGTGCCACTTAGGGACACAGTTTAGTGTGGACTTGGTAGTGTTAGGTTGAGGTTGGACTCGATGATCTTAAAGGTAATTTCCAACCTAAATGATTCTATAATTCTATGATACTATTAATGCCTTTAGAACTGTCAGTGTGAAACTGACATATAAGGAATATAGAATACTAATTTCAGGAAAATCTTAATTTCATTTCCTTTCTGTGAAAATCTTGAGTGTTGAATGACGTGCGGAATAACGACTTTACAACCAGACAGGTTATAAAGCAGGTATGTTTATGACAGCGCTGGGCTCGTGGGGGATTGCTCCACCACAAACACGTGCACCCTCAGGTAGCAATCGGGCTGTTTTTATCACAAATATACATACATACTCATTGATTGCTTATACGTAGTAAACAGTTCTCCGAGAATGGGGCCGATCGATTCCAGGAAGGAACACGCCTTCGGCTCCAGGAAGGAACATGCCTTCGGCTCCCCCCTCGTGCACTTGCGCAGTGACGCTGGTGGTTGTCTTTGGTGGTCGTCAGGATGAAGGCTCCGAGTCTTCCTCATTTTGTCCTTTTTACCTTTGCTGCCACAGCACCCTCCAAACTGGTTTGTTCTGGTCCTGGAGGTCTTGGTTGATTGCAGCCCACCTGCAGCCCATTGTGATCCACCTGCAGCCCATTGTTGGTGGAGTTTCATACCCTGCTTCTCAGAGGTAGATGCTTGCTTCACTAGTTTCTTACACAATGTCTAAGTACTGCTAGTCCCTTATATGGTCTTCAAACAGATCTGGCTACCCTCATATAATTTTTCACTCTGTCAGCTAACTTTATTTGATTCCAAAAATTGTCTAACTTAACTCAAACATCCCTTATTGCCCCTTATAGTCAAATGTCCTCTTCTAACTAACATCTCCCTGTTTCATGAATTCTGGAAGTTACTTGACTTAGTTTAGAGAAAATGTTTGAATTGCTGAATCAGCTTCTCACTGCACTAGTCTTGTGTCCTTTGCTTCAGAGAGCACAGTGAAAAGCTGCTTTAAGTGTTAGCAAATGCATTGTGACTTTAAAAGGATTAGGAAGCCTTTTTCCTGCTAAGAGGTATGTCTTTGTTAGCGTAGTAGTGATTAGGGCAGGTCATTCCAATAAAATGCTTACGAACTGGTAGAAAGCCAAAACTTGTGTGTTGTTTCTTTTTTTGTTGCAAATATAGCTACTTAACAAAAAATGAAAATAAAATGTCTATACAGTATTTTACTATTTCAGTTTGGGTATATGACTAGCTCCTACAATAGAAGAAGGCTCAGCGGAGATGGTCAAGGGCGATGTGCACATGAAGCTCAGATAATAATGCAGGGTGTGACTGACCATAGCTGTTGCAAGGAAAGCTGACTTTTAGATAAACAGCTATAACAGTTGACTGGATCAACTGGTAGTATAAATGTTACTCCCACATTTCATTAAAAGAGTGTGAATGTCTTTCTGAGTTAGTCGGAGCAGTATGGAGGGAGTAAATAGGTGGCTCAATCCAACATATATTATAAAAACTAGACAACTAACAAAAGAATTTTGAAGAGAGCAACATGCTTGAGCTGGATTCAACCTATATTTTGCTTCCCTGTGATTGTGGATGCCCAGCAATGTAACGTTTAGCATATTATACAGACCAGTAATTCGTATCGCATCGGTACTGCGATTTAACTGTATATTTCAATTGCTGTATTTTGCTAAGGGCGACTTACACTTGTACTGTGATTTGGGTATATTGCTGGATCGTCCTGCTAAATCAGAAATTCCATGTAATATCAGCTGTCTTCAAATAAGTAAATTTGATATTTAACATCACACCCAAGATGGGTAGAATATATAAAAGATCCTGGTCAGACAGCATGGACCCTGTACTCTGCTCTGGTGAGACCCCACCTGGAGTGCTGCGTCCAGCTGTGGAGCCCTCAATATCAGAAGGATATTGACCCCTTGGAGCGAGTCCAGAGGAGGCCACGAAGATGATCAGAAGGCTGGAGCACCTCTCCTATGACGAAAGGCTGCGAGAACTGGGCTTGTTCAGCCTGGAGAAGAGGAGGCTCCGAGGAGACCTCATTGCAGCTTTACAGTATCTGCAGGGGCTACAAGGGTGCTAGGAGAGGACTTTTTACAAGAGCCTGTAGTGATAGGACAAGGGGTAATGGGTATAAATTGAAATCAGGGAGGTTTAGATTAGATATCAGGAAGAAATTCTTCATGGAGAGGGTGGTGAAGCACTGGAACAGGTTGCCCAGAGGAGCTGTGGATGCCCCATCCCTGGAAGTGTTCAAGGCCAGGCTGGATGTGGCTTTGAGCAACCTGGTCTAGTGGAAGGTGTCCCTGCCCATGGCAGGGGGGTTGGAACTAGATGATCTTTAAGGTCCCTTCCAACCCAAACCATTCTATGATTCTATGATTCTATGACTTTGGCAGCTATGGATTAGAAATCTCAAAAAAAAAACCCCACACATATAATACATACAGATGTTTTGAAGTATTTACAACTTCCTGCATGTCAATTCAACAGCTTACTGGAAAAGTCTATTTTAATTAATTGCTGATGTTTTTCATATGATTGTGGTTGTGGGGTTTTTTTGTTGTTTGTTTAGTATAAAAGTATAATGCCAGATTACAGTTGATTCTCTCTAAACCATAAACTCATCTCATCTGAAGGAAAAAAAGTTAATTTCTTTTGCATGTCTACACAGTGTTTGTGAGACAGAATATGGAAGTGTATTTTAAATTATAGTGAAATTTTTGATGTCTGGTATAAAAAATGTTCTTGTGTTCTACTAAAATAGTTAGGCAAGCTAATTGCTTCCTATTGTTTCTTCAAATGTGTTTTAAACCTTTAATATTGTTCCTCTGGTACTGTTCAGCATTGCTGTGTATATGATGGGTAGATTTCAGGAAGAGATGAAATATGGAAAAACTGATAAGTTCCTTTAAATGGATATTTAAGTTTAATTTCACAAATTCTTATTGCTTCCTCACTGAATGTCTAAAAAGCTAGTTCTTCCAAATATAGCACAGATATTTCCAAAATCTACAAATTGACAAATATTTGCTTAAACTAGGAACACCAGAAGCTAGTATTTAATTTTGTTTGTGTCTCTATTGCTCTTTATTCCTAGGAATATTCCTCTGTATCCATCTACTGTTCCTAGGAGTTAGTGGATGTGATTAATGGAAAAATTGGCAAAGTGTTAGTAGGTATAGATGCAAGTTTCAGCATAGGACCTTTTTCCCACAGCTGGGTCACTAGTTAGGGGCATTCCTCTGTTTTTTATGCTTTTGTCAAAATTAATAGCAGGTTCCAAAGTTGGGAAGAAAAAAAGTGAAAGGGATAAGGCCATTGATGATAAACAGATTACAGAGAACATGATTGCAGCAATCACATTTCTTAAGGCTAAAAGGATGAGCTGACCCAAGCTGTGTGTGAAGCATTTTGCTTTGTTTCCTAGCAAATGGAAGTAGTTGGTTTGTGCTTTACCTCTGGTGAAGGTAGTGCAGTTCCTTCTGCTTTCAGGCAGGGGTTTTAAAGTAGTAGTCATTCTTCCCTATAGTAAGCAAAGTTGGTTTTTTAATGAGGTTTTTCTATGTGTATCTATCTATGCATGACTTTGATCTGCTGCGGAACTTGCATTGAGAATATGAGGAAAAATACAAGCCTTAATATTGGGCTGTCTTCTTGCCTACCTGCCCTCTGTTTACTGAATGCATCCAGAATACGAGAATATGAAGAGACTTTTCATTAATCATGAAAGAAAAAATATTTTCTTTCGCTTTAATATTTATTTTAACCAGGTCTCAAATCAGACTATACTTTCTGGTTTGTTTTTCAGAGTGATATAAATGAAAGTGCTTCTCTATTTGAGGAAGAACAAATTGGTGATTGGATGGTGGATTAATAAGTAGTTGTTGTATTACAAGAGTAAGAAGATATTTTGGGATCTGGGAAGAACTGAATTTTCACCCTAGTCTAGCAGCTTTGCTGCTCACTTAAACACAGATGAATGAAGACCCCATTTGGAAAATCACCAGGTCAGCGGTCCAGAGCTGATGCAGGTGAGGTGTTACTGAATTTGGGGGTATTGTTTGTTGGTTTTTAGTGGGAAAAAAGTGTCCTTATTTTATCAATTTTCTTATGTACTCTTTATGAAGCTGTTACTGTTTGATTGTGGTTGTGGGGGTTTTTTTGTGTAAGAATTATTGCTTTCATTATAGAAACTGGAATTGAAGGGATATACATAAATTTAATTACGCAATATAGGCTTACATATAAAAAGTTATACTAGTTTTGGCTGGCATGGAGTTAAATTTACTCATAGTAGCTTGCATGGTGCCATGTTTTGGATCTGTGCTGAGAATATTGATAACACACTGATGATTTAGTTATTACTGAATAGTGCTCACACAGCATCACAGCCTTCTCTCTTTCTCATGCTGCCCATATGCAGCAAGTAGGCTGGAGGTATACAAGAAGTTGAGAGGGGACACACCTTACCCAGCTGACTAAAGGGATATTCCAGACCACAGACTGACACTTTAAGGGGAAAATTTCTCTTTTGCTCATCTCAAAAGTGCTGGAAAATAAACAGTAATGTATTCACCATATATTTAAAACTTACAGTAAATTTTTTAATGATTTTATAGATAGTGATCAGGTGGTACCAGGAGTCAGTGTTCACAAAGGAGACAGAGGAGTCCTGTAAAAGAAAATAATAATAAAACTTTATTCGAATAAAGGGACAGTCCACGGGACGTATTCCTGTGTGGTCTCTCAACCTACAGAGGGAAACAGCCCCCTTTTATCCTACTTTTCCTGACCACA
Source organism: Eurypyga helias (assembly GCF_000690775.1). Taxonomy (NCBI): domain Eukaryota; kingdom Metazoa; phylum Chordata; class Aves; order Eurypygiformes; family Eurypygidae; genus Eurypyga; species Eurypyga helias. The sequence goes on along the minus strand of NW_010266892.1, from coordinate 817 downwards.
AGAGACCCTCCTCATTTCCCCATTGGCTGAGGTACTCTGAGTGTACAGACTGCCCCATCTGCCTGAGACTTTCAAGACAAAAATGTTCTTTTGGCATAATCAAGATATTCATGTTCTTTAGATATTCCAGGTATTCAGGTGGTTTAACATATTCAAGGGATCATGTAATTTAAATATTCCAGATATTCAGGGGATAATGTTTAGATATTCCAGATATTCAAGTAATTTACATATTCAAGGGACCATGTAGTTTCAATATTCTTACTTATCTTAAGCCTGAGTTCACACATGCTTCTTTTGTCCCTTGTCCTGAGCCTGGGTGTGCACAGGGTTCTTTTGTAAAGACATGAAACTGGTGTTCCGCTCATTGTGAAAGAGCATCTCAAAAAGACTTCAAAAAGGTTTTTCTAAATGTACACAGAGATTATTGCTACATTGTGTGTTTCATAAATTGAAGTAATAAGTTGTCCTGTTTTAGCCCTGTCGGTCAATTAAGCACCACCAGTTGCTCTACCACTCCACCCCCACCCCCACCCCCAGTGAGGAAGGGTTGAAGGGAAAAAAACAAGGGAGGCTTGTAAAAAGTTGAGATAAGAACTACATATTTATATAAATGAAACTTATGGAGTTACTATATAAATGAAACATATGGAGTTACTAACAATGCTATTGCTAATAAGTTATTAAAAGAACAGAAAAATAGAACAAATTATACAGGGTCTCACAACCCATGGGCAGACACAGCCAGGTTCCAGAACGGCAAGCAAAAATAAATCAAAAGCCCCAAGGAGAAAAAAACCCCTCCCTGAGCCCAGGA
>NW_010266891.1:0-664 GCF_000690775.1 Eurypyga helias | reverse complement strand
TGGGTCTCCACCCTGAGCCATGGTTCCCCCTGCGCCATGAGGGATCCCAGCCACGCTGCGTGGATGGCGTGGGATGTATGGGATCCATACTGAGCCATGGTGCTACCTGCGCCATGAGGGATCCCAGCCACGCTGCGTGGATGGCGTGGGATGTATGGGCTCCATACTGCCCCGTGCGGAATCCATGGAGCACGAGGCTCGTGTCCAGCCCCGAGTCGCGCTGGCTGCCCGGTGAGGGGGGTATGGGATCCATACTGAGCTGTGGTGCTACCTGCGCCAGGAGGGATCCCAGCCACGCTACGTGGATGGCGTGGGATGTATGGGCTCCATACTGCCCCGTGCGGAATCCATGGAGCACGAGGCTCGTGTCCAGCCCCGAGTCGCGCTGGCTGCCCGGTGAGGGGGGTATGGGATCCATACTGAGCTGTGGTGCTACCTGCGCCAGGAGGGATCCCAGCCACGCTACGTGGATGGCGTGGGATGTATGGGCTCCATACTGCCCCGTGCTGAATCCATGGAGCACGAGGCTCGTGTCCAGCCCCGAGTCGCGCTGGCTGCCCGGTGAGGGGGGTATGGGATCCATACTGAGCGTGGGGGCCGTCCGGCGCAGGAGACGGGCTCCCCACGGCGCGTGGGGCGCACGGTGCGGGGGTGCCTACGGCGC
>NW_010266890.1:0-4003 GCF_000690775.1 Eurypyga helias | reverse complement strand
CTCCCGCAAGGCCGCACGGGGCGCACACGGCCTCCCGCCGAGACAGCGGGCCCGCGTGTGTGCGGGCAGGCGAGAAACGCCGGGTGGCCGCCTAGGAACCCGTTTAGCTGCGTGGTCTTCCTCATCCTAATGTTCTGGTTGGTTCTTCTTTAGTATATGCTTGGCTTTAGTTATTTTCACTTCCTACTGGGAATGTGTGCAGCACAGGGACCTTCAGGCGTGCAGTGAGGGCGCTCCCTATTTTTAAGTAGCCTGCTCCAGTACCGAATCGGAGACGTCCTGACTAAAACAAGCCCCGTAAGGGGAACGGAGGGACCCTGACACGTGCGTCTGTGGCGTTACTTCTCCTAAATAATGACGGAAGTTTGAAATGGTAACACTCGTGTTTGGAAACAATAGGAAGTTTCTGAGGAAGAAGGAACCCAAGGGGGTGAGTCACAAATATCCCAGACGGGACTTGGCTCCCTGTTTTCTCAGCGCTACAGTAAACCGTGAAGCATACTGCAACCCCTCTTTCTCGGCTGATGCATGAATCATAAATACAACGTGTGATTATTAATTACTATTGTATAGTTTTGAACTAGGGGGGATTGTTGCAGCCATTCTCTGTTAACGCGCTTGAGAAGTATGTGGGCACGTCTCCTTCCACAAGCAAAACATTTGTTTTGAACAGATTAATTACAGTCTGTGTAATAAGGGCTTTGTTCAAAGTTACAGTATTAGTCACTGGTGAAAATCTTTAGTTATGTTTAAACATTTACACGGTAAGGAGGAGGATGAGGCAAAACTAATCTCTGCCTACCTTTCTGTTGAAACGTGAAAATGTCGTGTTGGATGGAACGAGTGATCCATCTGCTGTTGCCTCTAACAGTGTCTGAGGGGTGTCAAAAGTTTCAGATATTTTGTTGAGTTAAAAATAGTGAAGCTCTCCAGATCCTCGTATTCAGCGCTCCTCCTCCTCCTCCTGCTGCCGAGGCCATCACTGCTCCATCTGGCTCTGAAGTCCATCTGGCTCTGAAGTCTTTGTCGCTGCCCGTGAGGAGTCAGTAGGTACGGACACCGAGTTACTCTCTCAGCCTCGAATTTCATCTTTGCCTGCAGACTGGGGATGAAAAGGGTGGGCTGTGCAGCAGGTACAGTCTAGCTTGCAAGGTCTTGTGCTCCAGTGCTGGTCGTGTTCTGAGGTGCAGTAGGGATTTATACTCTGAGGCTGCCAAACTAACACTTTGCACTTGTGAAAATGAAGCTCAAAGACAAGTTTCTCATGAAGGTGGTTTTGAAGAGACATCCAAAGCTACTCTAAAACAGTGTAGGCTTTTAAGGTATTAGGTCAAGTAAGCCATATTTTAATGTTACAGTCTCATTGCAAAATAGTGCATGTCAATAGAGGCTGCTATTAGAATGTTTTTGAGGAATATGAGAAAGATAGACAATGGAGACCTATGTTGAATAACTATCTCCTTAAGACTTTCCATTTAACATTTATCTATGTACTGGAAACAAGAAAATTGTTAATAAATTAATAATTTTACATCAAACATCGTATCAGATGCAGATACTGACACCTATAATGAGAAAGAACAAATTCTACTTTCAGTGTCTTCTACCTTGTTAAGATTTGAAAATATTCTGCTTTTCATTTCATTACTTCAGTAAAGTGAACAGCTGTTGTTGCAACCTTTTTAAAGAATAAGACCGACCATAATAAGACTGCTTTCTCAAATAATCATTTGTGAAACAAAAATACATTCATCTTTCATCAATAGTTGGCAGATAGGCCATCTTAATGCAACTCAGAATACTGGGGATTGTTGACAAGCATATGTAAATATCCAGCTTTATAGGATGTAAAGTGGTGCCAGAACTTCATTTAATAATTACTGCCTGGAATTTAGTATTTCTTCTATGCTCTGACAGTTGCCCAAAGAAGGGCTCAAAGAAAGATTTGGTCACTTTGGTCACTTTGGGCTGTCCTTTATGCCACTGGTCGCTTCCACTGACTTTGGTGGAATTGTGCACAACATGAGACTCTTCGTTAGGAGTAAGGCAGAAAAAAATTACCACATAAGTCATAATGAAAGGACAAGAAATTAATATGCATTAATATCTGCATGGAGGCCATGGAAGCTGTTGGGACCTTTGACTTTCATCAACATCCTCACTCAGGTACGATATCTGCTATGCCCATGCCTGCTGTGAACAGGCTGGCCATCCAATGTGAAACCCAGTACCTGACCCATATCTGTGTCCTGCATTATGGGAGGTGGCTCCACAGATTTACACACACGCAAATCCTAGGACATGAGCACATACCAACAAGCTTAGAATACTCTTCTGAATTAGGATAAAACTAAAAAGTACTAAAGTAGTTTGCTGAACTACAGCCTCAATCACCAACTTAGAGTAAAACTGGATTTTTAATACATTAACAGGTTGGTCTCCTAAATCTGAGAAGCATCGTAGTGAAAAATAACAGACCTAATTTGAGGAATTTCTCATTAAAATTTCTATGATCTTTTATTTCAGTTCTGATTTTTCTCTCCCTATCACTCCCTATTAACACTCATGCTGCTATGACTAGAAATTGGTGGAAAACTGAAGGAATGGCAGAATACTTGAAAGGTTTATTTTAATTTTTCATGAAAATAACATTTTCCTCAAAAATTTCTGAACAAATGTAGTTTTATCTTAGATTTTTGCATGTTTATATGGTGACAGGTGTGGCCTGAAAAAAGAGTCAAGATAGAGACTGTCAACTTTTGTCTCCCTAGCATAGTGTGTTGTTTTGCTTTGATTATTCCCATTGCACAAATGGAAAAAACCAGATCTAGCTGGTCTTTATTCTTAATTCTCGTGCTCTGAGCAGATGCACAAATTTTGGAATGTATTCCTGTGTCCTAATTTTAAGTCAACAGACTTGGTCCATGCATGATTTTGAAATTTGATTTAAATTGTGTTAAGAGCCTGTAGCAGTGCCACCACAGCATTTTTCTTTTTAATAATGCAGTGTTAATTTTACACAATCTTTTTAAAGCTCTACAGAGCTTCCCATGAAAAACACATTTTCTTCTCTCTGTGGTAACGTGTTAGTCACATTGCTATTACTGTGCAGTACTTGGGAATTACATACATTCCAAATGGCAACATCTCCTCCAAACACGAGAGGGTTTGGAATGGTACACTGCGTGCTGGATAGGAATCTGGACTATTAGAATGCTTTGCTGCCCCCTAGGTAATGAATATTTAGCTAAGTAATCCGGTATTTTGCAGAATATTTGTTACTTGTAGACTGGATTCGAAGTATTTAACATGTATTTGAGAGCAGGAAGCCACTCTTACGGAAATGCTGAAATGAACTGTACAAATTGTAAAGTGTTTTGCGAATGTACTGATTTTTTTCCCTTTGCTTTGCAGTCTCTTACCAGGTATTTTGCCAGGTGGATTTTGTCTTTCCGTTGAGTCTGGGGACGTAGTGGACGAACAAAAACGATAACTGTAATAATACCAGGCGTTATGTTTCTGCGTTTATCAATTGTCTCTGACGGGGTTTTGAAAAATTAGGTGGAACCTATTACTGCCTCGCTTCCCAAGTTCAGCGTGGCGGGTTTGCTCTAACACAGTTTTGTACTAAGTAAAAGACTGACGAGGTTTCCAAGCGCCAGGACTTGAAAACGCAGCGCTGCGTTCTTTGCGCGGCTGTAGAGGGGGGCGCGGGCACCCTCCGGCGTGTTCGGCAGAAGCAGGGCGGGTGAGCGACACCGGCGTTCCCGGGGTCGAGCGGGTGTTCAGCGCATCGCTGGAGCATGGGTGCCACCTGCCGCCGGGGGTTGCGTCCCCCCCCAGCGACCTCGTACTCCGCCCGCAGGGTACACTGCCTCGCTTTGAATACTCGTAGCTTCTGGAATTCTTTATCGTGTATTTATCGTGCGTTTTCCTCGCTGCTGGAGCGCGCTCGGCTCCGGAGGGGGGTGGGAGTTCCCTCCTTGAGCCCATTCCAGCGTGT
>NW_010266889.1:520-930 GCF_000690775.1 Eurypyga helias | reverse complement strand
CTCCTCCTTGGGCTTCCGCTGGAAAAGCGTCTTCAGCTTCTGGAGCTGCTGGGGCAGGAGAGGATGGATTGCACGCGGCAGGCGCGGGGGGCGGCTGGCTCCCTGCCCCTTTGCTCTGACCTAGAGACGCCTCCTTCCCCAAGTGGGCAGAGACCCCCGGCATCCTGGGGCAGAAATGCTGAGGACAGGGCCTGTGAGGTCCCCGCGAAGGGACAAACTGGGAATCCTGAGCTCCGTGTGGATGTGGGCAACCTGGGGAAAAGCCGAGCTGGGGAATGGCCACCCAGTGCCCTGCTGCATCCCTGGCCCCAACACTGAATCAGGATCCCACCACACATCCCTGGCGCCAAGACTGGATCAGGATCCCACCACACATTCCTGGTCCCAAGACTGGATAAGGCTGCCAACAC
>NW_010266889.1:0-358 GCF_000690775.1 Eurypyga helias | reverse complement strand
CGCGCGTGAGCCCTACACTGGATCCCACCCCGCATCCCTGGCCCCACGCTGGACCAGGATGCCATCCCGCATCCCTGGCCCCACGCTGGACCAGGAAACCACCCCGCATCCCTGGCCCCACAAAGATTCCTGGGGCTGAGGCAGAGAAGGTGCTAGAGAGGTGGCTTCCCCCACCCACCCAAACTACCCCATGGGCACCCACTTACCCGGCTCTTGGGTTTCCCACCTGAAGCAGGCGAAGCCGGCGGCTCTGGCACTTCCTTCTCTGTCATGCTGCGAGCGGAAAAGAGAGACATCGCGTTGGCTGGGACTATTCCCCCGCAGGTGCTCAGTGGGGACAGGCATGCCAGACCCTGTG
>NW_010266888.1:4161-5192 GCF_000690775.1 Eurypyga helias | reverse complement strand
TCCGGCTGAGGGGGTGGGCAGAGCGAGGGGTGAGGATGGGGGCCTTCGAGCCCAGACCCCCCGGAGACACCCTCCTCGTGCCCTGCCTCCTGCCCGCAGGCTGCACCGATTTCCCTGGCAGTGGACAGGTTTCTGGGTTCCTCGATCTTCCTCAGAGCTGCTCCCTTCTTAAAGGGAAGTAAAATGCGCCTCCATTTTTCACACTGTGATGTGAACGTGGTGAAGTCTGGCCGGCCTCTTTTATTTATTTGCTTTACTGATACATATATATAAAGAAATACATGTGTTACGCACTTTTATATGTGCATATATAGTGACATGTACATATCTGTGTGCTGCCGGCACCGCAGGGCGAGCATGGCCTTCTCGTGCCGACAGACCTTGGCCACGGCCCCAGGAAGTCATCGGCCTCAGAGAGGAGAGGGCACTTTGCCTGCCCCATCCTCTCCCCAGGACTGGTGTGACAGTGGCCACCCCCCACTATTGCTTCATTCCTGGCAGCGCCAGCTCATCCCTCCTGTCTCCGTGCCACCCTTCCGGCGATTTTAGCTGATGCCTCAGGATCTGCCTTTGCACTTGTCCGTTAGCCATATCCCATAATTAGGGCACCCAGTGGGACTCGATTAATGCTTAGACTTTGGAGGATGCGAGCTGGAAGAAAGGTTGGTTGTTTTCCATAAACATGAGCGAATAAAGTGGTCTTGGTTTTCTGATTTTATGCCTTGCAAGGGAAATTCCTGAGGAGGGTTGGTTTGGTTTTTAAGTATCCGTAATAAGCCTTGTAAAACTGCTGGCACGTCTGCCCAAGTAAGACATTAAGGAATGATATTTGCATAAGCGGAGACAGGGACTGTTGCACTTCTTTTGTGATTCAAAGCTTCCTAATGAGAGAACACAAAACAATGTGTTTAAAATTCAGCGACTGTTAATTCAGCTGAATATCCCGGACTGCTTGGGTTTGCTTCCCACACCTCATGGCCAAACCCATCATTGCCAAAGATCCGCAGCCCCGTACCACGGGTGAGGCGCGT
>NW_010266888.1:2951-4126 GCF_000690775.1 Eurypyga helias | reverse complement strand
TCCCGCCACAGAATCACAACGGTGGGGGGGTGGGGGGGTGTGCTGGTCGCTGCACGCCTCGGCCTCACGGGCTGGAGCCAATATTTTAATCCCGACACTGTTCCAAGAGACAGGGACGCACCCTTAGCTGGCATCACTCGGGATCACCCTGTAAATCCAAGCGGAGCACTAGCTGGGCATCCTGCTCCGTAATTCCTATCTCTTTATATGAGTTTAAAAGCCATCGCTCCACATTGCTCAGGAAACTGCTTTACTGCATTTAATATGAGCCAGAAAAAGGTACGTCCAGCTGGACAGAAGATCTCCCTGTTGTAGAAAGAGGGGAAATATAACTCCATATTTTATTTTCTTTTCCTGTTTTATTTTAGGCAAGAAATCCTTCAGCACGTTGATGTCATCAAAAATTTTTCTTTGACCAAGAATAGCGTTCGGATCGGACAGCTGATGCATTACGATTATTCCAGCCATAAGTATGTTTTCTCTATCAGCAATAACTTCAGATCGCTGCTTCCCGATGTGTCGCCCATCCTCAACCGGCATTACAACATCTGTGCCGTGGTTGGAAATAGCGGGATCCTGACCGGGAGTCAGTGTGGGCAAGAAATAGATAAATCTGATTTTGTTTTTCGTTGCAATTTTGCTCCAACCGAGGCCTTCCAAAAAGATGTCGGAAGGAAAACCAATCTCACAACATTCAACCCCAGCATCCTGGAAAACAATCTTCTGACCATGCAGGATCGCAACAACTTCTTTTTAAGTCTGAAAAAGCTTGATGGGGCCATACTTTGGATCCCGGCTTTTTTCTTCCACACGTCAGCAACGGTCACAAGAACGCTGGTTGACTTCTTCGTTGAGCATAGAGGGCAACTGAAGGTCCAGTTGGCTTGGCCAGGAAATATAATGCAGCACGTTAACAGGTTCGTCTGTGCTCCTGGGACTGGTCAGAACATACCCCTGTGCCGGTGCAGCGCTGACTTGCTGGTCCTGCCTCCTCTGGTAGGCACTGCCTAGCAAGTCAGGACACGATCCCGTGTGCTTTTAGAGCAAATGCCCTGTTACGGGTGTTTCAGTAAGTACTTCATAGAATCATAGAATCATAGAATCATGGAATGGTTTGGGTTGGAAGGGACCTTAAAGACCATCCAGTTCCAACCCCCCTGCCATGGGCAGGGACA
>NW_010266888.1:1694-2737 GCF_000690775.1 Eurypyga helias | reverse complement strand
TTGTAGGCCCCCTCCAAATACTGGAAAGCTGCCATGAGGTCTCCTTGGAGCCTCCTCTTCTCCAGGAGGAGAAGACTCCTGGAGAAACTTCAGCTGTTTCTTTCCGGCTGTACGTGCAGCACGGCGGAGGTGGGTCGGCTGTGCCAGCGGCTCCTGCACGCGGGAGTAGCACGGGGCAGCTGAGTGAGATACCACAGCAGCACCGCTTAGGGCAGAGCTCGCTCTCCTCAGCCAGCAAACAGGGACGCTAACAGGCAGCTGCAGAGTGGCTCGAGGCTCGCTGTCATGAACCAGAGGATAACGTTGGCACCTCTTGAGTGCATGCGTGTGTGGGCCGGAGCCAGCAAATCGCACCTTTATGGATAAGAATCATAGAATCATAGAATGCTTTGTGTTGGAAGGGACCTTAAAGACCATCTAGTTCCAACCCCCCTGCCATGGGCAGGGACACCTTCCACTAGACCAGGGTGCTCCAAGCCTCATCCAGCCTGGCCTTGGACACTTCCAGGGATGGGGCATCCACAGCTTCTCTGGGCAACCTGTCCCAGTGCCTCCCCACCCTCTCCGGGAAGAACTTCTTCCTGATATCTAATCTAAACCTCCCTGATTTCAATTTGTACCCATTACCCCTTGTCCTGTCACTACAGGCCCTTGTAAAAAGTCCTCTCCCTAAGGCTCTACCTTTGGTTAAAAACCAAGCACATTCGGAAGGAGATCACAGGATCAGAGTGATGCCAAGGTTGTTTTCCACTCCTGGTCATCACAGACTGACCCAAAGAGCAGTCTTTGCCTTATTCACCTATCTGCTGTCAGCACTGACGGTCTCCAGGCAGTAGTTGTTTCTTCTCAGAGCAAACCCATGGCATTCCTTGCACCCTAGACTAACGTGCCCTCATTTTTTTCCCACAGATACTGGAAGAACAAGCACTTGTCACCCAAACGACTGAGCACAGGTATTCTCATGTATACCCTTGCTTCTGCCATATGTGAAGAGATCCACTTGTACGGATTCTGGCCTTTTGGGTTCGACCCCAACAGGAGGG
>NW_010266888.1:286-1665 GCF_000690775.1 Eurypyga helias | reverse complement strand
AAATGCACGACCAAGTGGCAGGAGTCCCACCAGCTGCCTGCAGAGTTCCAGCTGCTCTACAGGATGCACGGTGAAGGACTGGCCAAACTCACCTTGTCGCATTGTGCCTAAGAACCTCAATCTCCAAGTGCCAAATGATTGTCTAAAAAAGTGCCCAAAACCCCCAATTAAACATCCTTCAGATATAATTCTAAAAAAAAAAAAAAAAAACCAAGCCACCCTAAAATATTTTCCATACTCTAAAGATGCTTTGTAGTCACGCTTGTTACTGCTCATCGAAGGGTTAATGCATATTTAGCAGCGCAGAAGCATTTAGCAGATTCGGTGGATGCTATTCCTGCAGCAGCAAAGTTGAAATATTTTGCATTTATAGATAGGCTACTAAGTACGGTTTAAGATGCTTTCCTATTTTAGCATTCCACTAAACGCCCGAAATCTCTGTTTTATTGTCCCTTCCCGCTTAGGACTAGAAACGCTAATTTGCAAAGGTTTCGCTTCTCTCGTATACGTTGCGATCACTAGCTCAGCGTACATAGATTGCCGTGGCCGATGGAGAAAGCCACTCAGAATTCCAGTTCATCGTCACCTGCAAGTTCTTCAGCGTGGATCCCGATTTCCACCACTTGCATATTTTCCTATTTACCGAATTTTACATTTTTTTAAGAACACCGTGAAGAAGGAGGTCACATTACGGCTCGTTCCTTAGTGAGGTGTTTATATTGCTCTCAGAATACTTCCGCTTTTTAATCCAATTTGGCCAAATCCTAGTCCGAATCAGCCAGGCTGAAACATGGTTGTTCCCATCCGTCCAACTCTATTTGGTCTTTTGATGTTCAGGTTAAACCAGCAGGATAAACAGTTTTAGGTTTCTCTGGAGATGTGCTGGGTGAGAAGACCCCCAAACCCTGGCCGGGGCGCAATTCCCTCTGTGTCTCCCCACTCTCCAACAGAAAGGGATCCTATTGCTCAGCAGGGCCGGGTCTTGTAGGGAGCGGTAGTAGCCTTCATTAGTCGAATTAATGGCACTGGGGCAGACAGGCTGGCCAGCCCCCCGGCCAGTGAGGCTACGGTTGTGCCCATGGTGGTCCCACTGAGACACAGTTGCCAGATTTTCCCGTTTACATCTCTAAATCCGTGCGCAGACAACTGAAAACCAGGCTGCTTGTAGCGAGGGCGAACCTTAGGGTCACTTAGGGTTTGGAAATGTTGGCTGTTGTGTCTCAGGATAAAGGAGCCTGTAAAATAACCGGGTTTCTTCTTACAACAAGTATAATTCATAGTATTTTATCATTTTTCTGCTCTTCTGTGTGATACTGAGAACTGACTGTACACTGAAAGAAGATGCAAAATCCAATTTAAAATCATACTTTAATTTTTCT
>NW_010266888.1:0-254 GCF_000690775.1 Eurypyga helias | reverse complement strand
GAGCTGAGGAAGGAGATCTTGAGTACAACACCAAACCTGAGCGGCCCAGAGCATCTCCGGGTGCTCGCCGCCACTCCGCCGTGGCCCCTGAAGCCGTGATCCCCCTCCCCTGTGCCCTGGGGAGGCTGGAGGCTTTCTTCCCTCTTTTAATTATCCCACCTTTTCTGGCTTTTGCTTTCTCAGAGGCTGTTTAGGGCTGGGGCGCACTGTGGAGGGGCCTGGGTCCCCCCCAGTGCCACCGCATGCCCAGACCC
>NW_010266887.1:34413-54333 GCF_000690775.1 Eurypyga helias | reverse complement strand
TCCTGGCTGAATCCAGCACATGTGCAAACAAAAAGACATCAAGACAGGTAACATTTCCTGCATAATGTGGATCTAATTATTTTTCACAATTACTACGTAATTAGAGCAACAAGTGAAACGCACACTGATTGCTCAGAGGACAACTGCTCGGATCTTGACCACAGGTACCCTCTTTACTGAAAGATGTTAATTCTACAGTTCACCAACACATCTCCCCCTCTCTCACAATAAGCTTCAAAGAATAGGCCAGAATATGCTAGTAGTCTGAATTTATGTTATGTTAGCTTGTTTAAGTAGCACAGGACATTTTTTCAAATAAGCCTCAGCATGGAAGGCTGATCAGATTTTAAAAGGGCACAAAAACTGTGGTCTTAAGCATTTGATGTAGAGAAAAAAGTCTTTGTAACGATGCCACAGCAAGCGCTCAGCTTCATTCAGGATGAGACTGCAGCCTCAAAACGACTACTCCTCACCACTCTCCTGACTTCATGCAGATTGCAGCTCTCTGAATGGACTGCTATTTATTACTCCAGTGAATTTTCTTTCCAGACAATGGTTACGTGAACACAGCAAGTATAAGGGTGTTTCTAAAACCTCGTGGACCCAAGGTAACAATGCAAGTAGTAAATTGAAACAAGCAGCAGGAGAACATTTTCTTAAGGGACTTGGCCATGATTGATTTAGAAGACCTTATGGGGAGCCCCCAGAGAGCCAGACTACACGAAGTTGTATGTAACAGAGGATAGGTAAGCGCCATGCCACTTCGCATGCACATCTTTCGGGATATGCAAATCCCAGCTAACATAGGATCAGCCACCTTTCAGTTCAGAGTACTAAAGAAAACCTAGCCACATCACTGTTTTTTATTAAACTTGTTATACCACAAAAGAAGGTATCAAGTTTAATTAGAAAACAGACTTGCCCTTGGACTAATAACCCTGATGATGTTCTGCAAGGTGCCGTGGGAACAAACAGGATGATAAAATCTAATCATTAAAACAGGCAGCAGATCAACCCTGAACCAAGTAGGAAGCAGACCAAAAGGAAATATAATCTAGACAACTAAAACCACTGTCAAATTAAAAAAGTAACTCTGCAGGGGTGTAGTTTCTGGGACAGGTTTACAAGCTATTTTGGATGAAAGCTAATTAAGCGTGTTAGCACGAGGGAATAGTGACAGCAGCACAGCTCAAAAGCTGCAACCAGCAACACTGAAAACAACAGCTGAATTATACTGACATTTCAGCTAAGAGCTACTGACCTCGATAAATAGCCCATCACCTTCTCAACATTTCCTCCCTTGAACTATCCCCAGTAGCACTCAAAACCTTGGTTATAATCCTCACACAGCTCTGTGACAAAATCAAAGTCTCGCTCAACATTTTCGTGCAAGTAAATGAGGTGCCAGAGACTATCCAGGCAGTTTGTTAAAATAAAGGAACAGACGACAGCATATATGTGGGAACTATCTTTTAAAAGATTTGTAAACAGACCACATCAAAAAGCATCTCTGATCTAGAGACTCTAACTACCCATACTAAAAGAACTGTAGCGCTTCTCACTTCAGGACTGCCTCACATATTGTGAAGTGCTAGAATATTTTTATGATGGCAAGAGAATAACCTGCCCAGGCCTGCTCTCAGAACATTTGTTTCAGTCTGTTAACATGAACCATCAAATATTTTCAGCCAGCAAAAGCCTTTTAAAATGGAAACAATTGTGCAAATCCAAGTTAGGTAAGGCTATAAAACATACAACCACTACTTATAAACTTGGTTATAATTTAAGTATATAATGTCTGCAACAGGAAAATAAAAACATCACAGCTATGTGTGAATGTTAACTTCAAAGGAGCCAAAAGAAACTGCTTGTTTCTAAATACTTCCACCATAAACCAAGGATGAAAAGCCTATAGGCCTGAGCGCCAGTTGTATTTTGTTAATGTGACTTGTGGCCATATGGAGTTCCTGCATGACTATTGGGTAATTCATGCCAATGGTGTTTGAAGGGTTTGTTTAGCTTTCAACAAGGGAAAAAGGTCTGCCTCTCCGACCATAAGCAAATTTTCAGAGTTCCTACACCCACTTCATTGGCTTAAGAAACTTCCCTCTACCTTTTAAACTACACCATTTATAGGAGAGTCAAGTTTCTGATAAAAGATTTTGAGTTACAAATAATATCTATAATTATACCTAACACAGCCTTCATAAAGAGTAAAAGTATACCCAACATTCCGAGAGCATCGTCTGATCTCACCTTTGAAACAGACACACCCTAAAGTCATTGCAGAGTAAGTGCAGCATGTGTTTGCTTCAACTAAGCTGCGGGGGAAAAAAATATTGACGCTTCAAACTGACTAAGGTAAAAACGGTACCACCCTTGAAGTGGCAATTTACATGAGCATCCTTGCGGGAAATCTCACTGTGCTACAACAAGGCCCTACCACTGGAAGTCACAAGACAGAGGAAGGCTAAGAGAAGATAGCATGCTCACTTGAGACTTTTCTAGGTTACTGCTACGAATTTAACACAAATTATACTGATGATAGGAATTTTTCAAAGTAACTGAAGTCCCACATTGTGGGGACAAAGCTTTCACAGCTGTGTAAGACACTCTCTATGTAAGACATGGTGACTTCAGACCTAGCCATCTCTCATGAATAACTGACACTATAAACTCTGATGCTCACCTCAGTGTCCGCTGGCTTTTCAGTAAATTCTGGAGACCGATGAGCCCCTCTTTCCTTTCAGACCAGTTGGAGCTGGCACAGTGGTTCAGGACCTCAGCCACATCTTCAGTCTGCCGCAGGTAGTGTGGAATGCCCCCGTTCCGGGAACCATAGGAGCGCTCCGAGCAAGCGCTTGATGCATCGCTGTTAGCATCATCATCCGAGTACATCCCATAAGGTTCATATCTTCTTCTCACTGGCTTTTTCTGGAAAAGGGGAAACAGACTTAACAAGTTATATATATGTTACATCAGTACCAACAGAAAAAATTTTATCCATAATCACTAGAAGGAAGACTAATGCTGCTGTTACAGTGACATGTGTTTAAAGACGTCACCAAGCATTGCCTGCTTACCTCTTGCAGCAGAGCAAGACAGATCCTAACGATTTCAATGAGACTATTCAAGTGACTAGGGGGAGCAGGGCCTCCCTTCCCCAGCATGAAAGTGAGATACATATGACCAGTGGAATTAGCTACTCTTAATGAAATCATATGTTGTTTTATTGCCAGTAATGGCCAGTTCCACTGTTACAGATTCTATGATGATACAACCTCTACCTCAATAAATAAAAAGATAAGGAAGAAAGAGCTGAGGGAATCTGTGCTGGCATGCACAGTCGTTTAGATATTGGTAACGAAGTGACTCTACAAATGCACTGGGATATAGGACTATTTCTGTTAGTTTGGGCTAGGGTTTTTCGAAAGGCTCCCAAGGGAGCTGAATACCCACTTCCCACTCATTTCCATAGCATGGCATTAGAGGACCTATTTTCCTTAACTTTGACAGCCTCGATATTACAGGTAGTAAAACAAATTGCATACTGCAAAACAAACTCTTCAAATGAACCTTAACAGAACAGGATTCATAAAACAGTGCATCAGAAAAAGATTGCCTATATTCTAAAGTGTTTGCTATAGAATTCCTTCCAGTGTCCATTCCTGCAGTTCTTGGGACTCGTGAAGCCAGCAGAGTTTTGCTTCCAAGAGGACTGCAGGACTGAAGCATAGAAATTAACTAAAGTGCAGTATCATGGGCGTTAGCAACAGGGGGGGGAAAGTTGGAAAGTAGAAATAAAAAGTCAAGAAAGCACTAGTACCTTGCTCCTGGAGTCTCCTAACAGCTGTAGGCAGGAAAATATTGAAGGGTGGGAAAAAGCATAGAGAATTATGTCAGAAGCTTATGTAGGGTTTGTTTTTGCAACAAAAATGTATAGCAAATGTGTCTTAGCAAATTAAAAAAAATACAATTTATGCAAAATAAAAGTGGGTATAATAATGCCTGGCTTTATCTCTTAACTGCTGCACCACTCGTATACCCTACCTTGTCCATTAGGAAGCTTGGAAGTGAGATTATCTGTTAACAAGGTTTTCGATGACAGATCTATATACAAAAACTCTTTGCTTACTTTTCAGAAACACTGCTCTAAAAGATACCAGAGTTTTTGGCAGTGATTTATTTCCCGACACATTATCAGTAGCATTTGATTTTAGTCTTGGAAAGAAATTCTGATGTCAGGAAACCACTATCTACAGTACAGCACATTTAATCAACTTCACTTAACCAAGCTCTCTTTCAACCCGCAGTTCTTACACCACACATTTTGAAGCTTAGCTCCTTTTAAGACCCCCTGGCTGGCACCCCTCGCTTAAAGGCCAAAATTTCCATCACCGTTTGAACTCTTCTGACAGATCTGAGCACTGATTCCCAGTACAGACACAGCTGGTTTAGGACAAATCCAGCTCTCTAGCAGAACCAGCGCATCCACCAGGAATTGTACGCATGGAGTACGGGGCACAAAATGACCCACTGTGTTTTGTTTAAACTGGGTATTTTGCTGAAGCCATCTTTGGAGAAGTTCTTTTCATTTCCTACTAGAGGGAAAAGAATACTCATCCAAAACCAAGGCTGCTGGTTAAAAGCTGGCATCACACCACTCTCCCTCAAAAAGAGCCTGAACAGAGTTTGTAAACTGTTGTCAGAAGACAACTGAGAAAAAGAGCAAATTGGTGTGGTGGGAAAGAAGAGGACAAGATCATGTTACATCCCCTAAATTCATTCAAATTCAGATTGATCAATGTAGGCAGCAGCACTACTTAGTCTCCAGCTACACTTATGGCTTTGCCTTTTAACGCTACGGTTTTACTATACTGTGATCTAGTTTATATAGCCAGTATAATGTTATACAGTTTACAAACAACTCTGTAAATCTAGTTGAAGATCAAGTCACATCCGAAGACATCACAGTGGTATTTCAATTCACTGCTAACCTCTCCTCCCTCAAGAAACCCGTATTCAGCTACTGCTCACATTCAGGGATACAGCTGTATTTCATGTACACAGGTAAACCATCACCTACAATTATGCCCTGAGCTGCACCAGTGGCAAATTTGAGGTGCTGAGAGCAGAAACTGCCTCACAAGAGGTTGTAGTTGATAATGAAAGTGCCCACTAATGACTGAGCTCGCTCAATGCAACAGTGCCATTTATTGCATACTGCCCTACCTCTATATTGGAGAAAGGACATCTCTAACACGCTGGGGACACAGCGTGTCTTCTCTGAGATATCTGCCTCGGACACATCAGGAAAAACTCCCCTCAGCTCAGATCTAGAGCTGGAGAAGACTCAAGGTATACTTGTACCCAGGTAATGCTGTAGAATAATTGCTCCTGCCTTTACACATCCTCTCTCGCCAAAACCCCAAGCTAAATTCAAAGGCTTATCTGAACACTTGTTTCCTAAAGAGCAGAAGACACTTTCTGGGTTCTACTCAAGAGACATTATAGTACAGTAAGGTTATACAGGACAATCAAATTTCAAAATGTGACAATAAAATTACTTGGAAATGCACTGGATATCTGGGAGGCACAAGGAGCACACTACACAAACACACTTCCATTTAACTGCCTGAGATGATACCGATCACAGACAAGCCACATTATGAGCTGATCCAAGTATCTAGCCAGGTGCAAATAACACGTGTGAAATTCTCAGCTCTTGCTGAAACCTGAACAGGAATTGATGCTAACAGTGAACGCTTTTTCTGAAAATAACCTTCATGCAGGTAACAGGAGTAATGGAAATCCCTGACCCTGTGGGTGCTGAGCACGCCACAGTGCAGTGTTCATCCTCTGACAGCCAAGTGAAAGACAAACAGCTCATTCAACCCATCCTGCAGCGCTAGCACTGAGTCACAGCTGTCTGTTTGATAACAACTGTGGAGAACTGACATGGAATAAGGCAATAAATATTGTTGTTGATACGCCCAAACACAAAACAGCAAAAGGCAACAAGCTCTACAGCATCAGGCACTGGCACAATCAGAACAAAGCTGTTTAGAAAGAGGAGAACATACGTACAGGTAACTTTAAGCCACTTTCCGGTGTCGGAAGCATTTTGTATTTTTCCTCTTACCAGTGCATCGGCCACGGCAGCCTCCAGATCTGTGCTTGTGCTCAGGACTCGCATGGCATTCACAGAAGCAGGCATCCTGCCTGGCTGTCCGAGTCCAAACCGGTCTGCACAAAAGACAACATTGAAAGGGATTGTTAAATGAATTCACATTCACTTGGAATCCTAATCAGGTGCCCGAGCAGCTCGCCCCACGCGCTCTGGGAACTTGCAGTGCTTTTCCATTAAACACTTTTATCCACAGCTCTACAGAGTTTACCATTAGAGTAAGAAAAACTATTGTTTGTTGGGTCCCAAAGACAATTTTGGATGTTTCTTTCCTGCTTTACTTACCAATACACACAACCGCCTTTTTTTTTTTTTTTTTTTTTTTTTTAAGAGCTGGGAAGCAGGATATCTATTTTGTGTGTTTTTCTGCACAGAAATAGTTTCAAAGTTTTATTTTAATATCAGAGGCAGACATGCCGGTTCCAATCTGGCACACTCAGAAATTAAGAGAAAGCTTCTCATTAACTTCAGAGAGACCAAATCGTGCCCAATGTCAGAACATGTTAATACCTGAGCAACCCTCCATCCTGCAGCTTTTTCTCAGGCAAGGATGAGACACTAGCAGCACCAGATTAGCCTATTTTGTCTCAAGGTTTGATTAATCAACAGAATATCCTGCTACGCCCCATAGTATAAAAATAAGGTTTATTATCTGCCTGTGAAGTGAATCCAATTTTTGTTTTATTACTGTTCTGGAGAAGCAGATTAAATGCCATTTAAAAGCTCTGTGATACATCAAAATTGATTTTTTTTTAATCAAACAGTACCATCTTTCTCCCTTTGAATTTGATGACAAAGCTCTCAATGGCACACAAAGCAACAACATTGAGTCCAGAATGTCACTTAGACTCCTAATACTAGTTTACTTTACCCAGTCTACCAAAAAAGTTTTGGAAATTAGCTTCTTTGGGCAAAGGCCAAATTCAGAAAGCTATGCTAGCAGCATTATGACAGGATCGGTGAGTGGGGCATCGGGCTCTGGAACACACAGTCCTTCTAGACGGGGGTAGATCAGGTACTGTATCACTAGGATCCTGGCTCCCAGCGATAGCAGCAAGAGATTGGTTTTGGCATTCCAAGTTTGTTTCCACGTAGGCTTGTCTTTGCCCAAGAAAGACCGGGAACACCCTTGCTGGGACATACTTTACACCTCTGCCCCCTGTGCCAATACGTTTTGCCAGAAAATTCAGTGGTGCAGAAGTCAAGCCGCGTGAACTCATTTAATAGACTTTCAGCCAATCCATGTTGGAAGCAGTCATCAAGCAACAGGAGAGAGGGATCAAGCCACACGGGTCTTTTATTAGTTCATCTATATTTGGTTTATTGCAGGAAAAATATACTGTTTACCAAAATGCGTGGATTTCCACAAAACTGTGCTCCAATGTGATACTCAGTAACTTAATGAATTTTGGGGGAAAACCACTGTGCTTACCACAAAGCTTCATTGCTTTCTTTAAAAACCTAGTATCTTTAGGCACTGAAATATCTTTTCAGGAATTAACTCACAATGACATGCATAATTCAAATCAGGGACTGAAGTTGGCCAGTCTACTGCCCTAATTCCAGATTTGTACCTGAGTGTGTCAGAGATTAAGCTACTGAGGGGAAATACAGAAGATTTTTTTTAAATCTTAAGTATTTTGAGAAAAAATACTCAAATATTCAAATAGAAGTATGACCTATCAAAATTTACTGTTACTCAGTTATGTACCCAGACAAGACATTTCTGATTTACAACAAAAGCACATTTTCTACAAACACATTACAAAGGGGAAAAAAAAATTAAACAAATTTTTTATAACTACTGCCAAAAAGTAATCAAATCATGACATTTCATAAAAAAATAAAAGTTGTATGTGTTATGACTATCCCCTTTTTTAATGCACTTGGGTTGAAGAATCATTTCAAATATTTAGGTTAAACAGCAAAATGGAGAGATCTGTACTCTTAGAAGCACAGAGAAGGTAACTTATCAGGTCTGATTGAAGCTAAAGTAACTACTACGACGAGATATACACCACAAAGATGTACAGAAGACAAGTGTTTTTTTAAGTGTAAATGACACCTGGTACAGTACAAGGGCTGTAAATGTCAAGACAGGTCTGGACACGGGTTTATATTTAAACCCAACATTAATCAGGTGTTACCGAGATCAGAATTTGACTAACTTCTGAAATAACATAGCATCAAAAATACCACTGTCATTTGTTTTCACATTAATTTAGTATTACATTAGAAAAGGGAAGATAGTTTTGTTTTTTTAAATGAAGAACAGAATGACAAAGTAATTCAGTTGTAGTTCAGTTTAAATACCCAGCATAGAGGGAAAAAAAAAAAATTAAGCTTTTTTAAATTAAGTAGAGTGTGGCATGCTGGCTTTGATCTGTCTCCAAGGCTATGAGGAATTTTCTGAAATACTTTTCAGTGATCTTTAAATTCGTAACACGCAAGTCACTCTGGGCTCCTCCCAAGACAGTGTTGTCATACCCGAGTGCAGAAGTCAGACCTTAGGAAACACCTTGGCATATCACTAATGTGGGTCTGGGAACACATCTGGCTCCAGGAATAACCAGTACGGGGCAAGAAATAAGCCAAGTATACTCTGGCCACATTTCCCTTGTCTCCCTGGCTAGATTATCGTGTTACAAACCTGGTGAAAACTCCCAACTACTGTTTTTGGCCGGATGTTGTCATTTTTAGGGAGACTGTGGCCTTCTCTAGGACATGGGTAACCACATACTATTTGCTTATGCTTTGTACCAATCCACAGGAGCCAAGCATGAAGTTGAATGCAAACAAAGTTTAAATCTGGATTACAACTGAGGTGCTTTTTTAAAATCCTCATGTCTGCTGAGTAACCTAACAGGGGAAATATTTTGAGAGTTTCATGTAGGCGACAGCCATTTAACTAGACTTAGGAGAAGCAGAATATTTTTCCCCCTCCATATAAATGGGATTAATTAAATAGTTTTCGGTATCATTAATTCCTTGTGGCCCTCATTCATCCTTGGCAACATCTTTGATCCCGCAGCTATGTTTCTGTTGACCCAAAGCTAGCAACCCTATTAATTTCTTTTTAAGACTCCCAGTGCAATATCCAGATTCTAAAGGAAGTTACAGGTTCTCCACACAACTGTAAATCCACCACAGGGGTGGGGAAGAAGTCACTGGAATCTGCAGATTTTTCTCATCATATGTAAGCTTTAATCTCCTGATGCAAAACCCAGTGAAATTAAGGGAACCATTTTCCAACAACTTCCATGTACTTTGGACAAGGCCTTCAGAATTACATGAAGGATGGATCAGCATGTGTTATCCTCCAAAGTTCATTTTGAAAGCACATCAGGTGCTTAATTCTTGCTGCTCTTGTGTATTTTGAAGAGGATCCTGCAAAGCACTTTGAATAACAGAGACAGGAGTCCAGAATACTCAGTTGCAGATGGGATGAACCCCATAGGGATGCGGTCCTAGGCACTGGAAACTGCCACACTGCTAAAGTGGGAATATAAACAGAAGTTGCAAGTGCTCTGCACCCCTCAGGATTTAGCCCATGCTGCACAACTCATCTGATTTACAGGAGAATTGAGAAAGCCCTGGATCACCCTTTGTTTAAACACTGCTCACAATGTTCCTAAAAATACATAAAATTAAAAACATCCAGTAAACGAAATTCCAAACAAAAAGCCACACTGAACGAAACAGAACAGAAAGCCCCGCAGCGGTGAGAAGCACATGCCAAGTGCTGGCTGATGCACATGACGGCAAATGTTAAGATGGTGTAAAACAAGACGACGTGTAAGAAGCGGATTCATGCAGTTAGCGCTTGTTCACCTGACTGCCCAACAGAATCAGCAGTGGAGAGAGCACTAGTGGACCTGGAATGACGTCGAGAAGCTGCAAGTAGAAGGAATGGCAACACCCACAGGATTAACACACATTTAACCAGAGACAGAAAATGCCACAATCCGAAGGGGATGCGGGTGACCGCTACCAGTAAAGGTGTTTCATAGTGACAGGGAAATGACGCTGTGTATGAATGCATAACAGGTACAGTGCAAGCCCCACAGCGACGCCTCCATCTGTAGCTTCCCCCCTCCACTTTCCCCATGACCGTAAACACGATGCACAACAAAACTCATTGGTAACAGTCCCAAACCCGTTGCAATTCAGCAAAAAAACCCCAGTGCACATCAGTCCCGTTCCAGACCCACAGCTCTGGAGGACGGCCACCATGAGAACGTGGAGCACATAACTACAGAGCAGGATTTAGATGTGTCGGATCTAAACCCCAACGCGAAGCCATGATGAATAGTTAGGAACTGTGCTTGCAGGTATTTTTCCGCAACATTCTAGCCTACGCATAAAAACCCCAACATTAACAAAGAGAAAGAGTAAAACCACAGAAGTGGAAAGAGTCATACAGGAAGGTCAGCCAACCACTGCATATGGGTCTTTGGGCTGGGATTCTTTGCCAAGCAAACACCCGTCCACACATCGTAGCTGTTGCTACTGCCAAAAGCCTCTTGCTCTTAACAAATTTTGCATACGTGTTTCTTGAATCCAAGTATGTCCATGCACAGGTAATCTGGACATGCACATCATCCACCTACCCACCATTACAGCACATGTATGCAAACTGTTAGCAGCAACGGAGTGCACAGAGCAGCAGAACAGCTGAAGCCAAATGTAGCTCCCACTTCGATTCTCAGTTGTCAGCAGCACATGAATCGCAAAATGCCTTTGGAGAGGCTTTCAGTTCTTGGATTCAGCATAAAGGTGATTTCTTTATGAAACCAAAAGGAAAGCTGGTTCAGCCATTTCCAAATTACAGAAATTTAGTTTTGCCAAAGAGGCTTGCCCTGTGTCTAACAATGACACGCTCACCTAGCGCAGAGCAACTGATCCAAGAAACTGACTGCTTATTTGAGCAATTTATCACTGAAGGCCTTGTTGCTTTAACATCATTACTAGCCCCATCAAGAAACTGGAAAAACAAAGCAGAATCACTCCTAATACGAACAGGCTTTGTTAATTATGCATACTCATGTGCAGTAGAAAAATCTTAAGTCTTCTGTTTCAGGCAAGGCATTCATAAACACAAACATAACTAATATAAAATAGAAATCAGCAAAGTGAGAAAAATAAGGGGTTTTTCCCAGCTGTGAGAGCTTGATGAAAAGCTATACAGAATATGCAATGTGGTCGTTAACTA
Source organism: Eurypyga helias (assembly GCF_000690775.1). Taxonomy (NCBI): domain Eukaryota; kingdom Metazoa; phylum Chordata; class Aves; order Eurypygiformes; family Eurypygidae; genus Eurypyga; species Eurypyga helias. The sequence goes on along the minus strand of NW_010266887.1, from coordinate 42,934 downwards.
TGGAGAACACATGCATTTATTCAAGAGAACAGTCCCATTGACACCGTAACTAACTCATGAAAAATTTGCAGGATCAGTGCAGAATTATGGACTGAACCTCACAATTAAGATTCTGAGCTCGAAATTCCTTTCTCCCGAGCCATCCGCCGTGCCAATGTGGACGTCACTGCAAGATCAAGGCCCGTGAAGAAACAGGAATAACCAAAAAGAAAAAAATGATAATCACGACATCTCTGCAAGGAGGCTGAGTGCAGAGTGACTCCTCACTGGAGTTTCCTAATTCCGGAAGCAAGATGTTTGGGGCACAGCCATGCTGACCTGCACAGCACCCCGAAACAAAGCAGGGCAATTGGCAAGGTGGGGATGTCAGTGCTGACACTGACCACAATACCATTAAATGCAAAAAACCTGTCCTTTACATAGAGCTAGCTTAAGTATACTTCACGCTAATATACAAGTTAATCTTCATGAGCAAAACCAGACCATGCACAGTAGGATTATCTTAGCATTAACGTAAGACTAACTGGGTTCTTGAAATACCATAATAGAATCATATTGTTTTGGCTTAAATTGACATATATAAATTTCTTTCCGATGAATTCCACTCTACATAATTAACAAGTTAACAAACATGTTTGAGCTTAAAGAATTTCCATGGAAACACAAGAAAAAAGACAGTTAGATAACAACCACATGGGGTTATTACTGTATTGATACCTCTTCTCCATCTTCCCTTAATGACTTTTATAGCAATGTATTTCTAGAAATGCAATAATCTTCAGGTAATTAAATACCATTAGTTAAAATGAAAAGACCCCTTCCCCTCAAAAAAGCTTATTACAACCAGTGTAATGGGCATCTGTAACTGCAGTTTTATATTCAGTGTACGAGTCCAACTCTGTGCTGGTGGTGGCATACCACACACACCCACTGTGATTCAGGTACACCACGTTGATTTCTCAGAAAAAGGGCCCAAGACAGTGTATCAATTAACATAATCTCACTAAGATGAAACACAGCACAGTGACGTAGAACACTGATGAGTTAACCTTGAAATCTAGCTTACATAAACACTTTGGTTGGAGAAAATCATCCAAAATCAAAGCTATACAGGTAACCAAAAGTGAGCTGCAGTTGCATTTCTACTACTCTTTTATGGCTGTGGTATCAAATCAGCTTTATTTAACCAATACAAAGTTCATCGAGTTATCTTAAAGACCTATGTTTTGAATAAAGTTCTGAGTGTTAAGTTGAACTCCTCTCAATTTTCATCAAAATTTGAGATAATACAGACAAAGCGAATAGGTTATTTTATAGCTCACTGCTGTTCAAAATAATGAAGTTTTGAACCTAAAAGCCTTTCTAATATTAACCTGAAGATTCCACGCTACAGCACTGAAATCAGTATGAATTTTGCCACTGATTTCATACAGATGAAGACAACGAGCCTCTCCACTGACAGCATTTGAAATGGAGATGAACAACCAAACCAATAATGACCACAGCATGTAAGTTTAAAAGATTATTTCAAGCACAGTATCAATCAAGTATGAGATCCAAACAGGAAAATTTTGCCCGCCTGTTCATATTGTTCACAACATTTTCTCACTGCTGGATTAAAGTTGCAGAATTAAGCCCAAAATGCTGTGTTCCACTTACACGCTACTTTGCACACCTGTATTTTGTCACTACATGCAAAACAGATCCTGTAATAACGTTCTTCAGTCTTGACGAAATTAGTAAGAGTTTCTCAGTTTAATACCGTATGCACGGCTATGAAATTGCAACATAAATGAAGAGGGCCTGGAGATCAACTACATTTCATTATGGCTGAGATGAGAAACAAATCTTTCATACAAGTAATGTATTTGGTTGAATATATGATATGGTATTTGATCAGAAACATTAACTATCCTGCTGTTTTCAGCCTTGTGCAGAAAAAAAACTTCTGCATGTGGCAATGAGATTTTCTATTTGTACTGTACACTTGAGCTGCACAATAATGATGCTCCTCTAAAACACAAACCTTCCCGTGATTTTAGGCTGCTGGAAAAAGTTTCCTATAAAGCGGCACGCACAACCTGGTAACAAACGACTGGCATCGTTATGTAAAACCTCTACAAAACAGAGGTCCTGCATCTATTTGGGGATTTGTTAGTACAGAAGTGATTTACTGTTACTGCACCTAGCTGTAAGAAAATCAGACTATGAATAATTGGAGTCACTCAACGACAGACTACGATGCTACCAACTACTTCACTGTGACCTAGAAAACAGAGGCTTGCTCTCCCGTAGATTTCCATCAGCGCTGTGAAGCACAGCAGCCCCACGTAAGTTGATTTAATGAAACTAAAAATTGTAAAAGTTCAAACTAAACTACTTTCCTACTAACAGTGAAATGCTGAGAATCAGAATTGCAGCATGCATTAAAAAACAGAAGGGAAACAGGGTCGGAAAAAGGGAGTGCGTCAGGGATCCAACAGAGGAGAGAAAACAAGCTCATTCCACCTGGCAGTGTCTTGAAAGGGCAGTCAGAACAAGGGAAAAAGGAAAAAAATATTGACCCTTAAAGCTCCAATGCCTACATGTACTCACCAAGTGGAGGAAAGCCCCGAGCAGGGCTTGTATCTCGACTGCTCTCACGGCTGGTATCACGGCTGCACCCCTGACTCATGCTGGGTCGGGGGATACGACTGCTCCGTGCTAGCATGCAGCATGGAGAGTTTCAGAGAAGGTGAACAAGTTTAATGAGGACAGAAAGCTCAAAGTCAAATCACATTTCTGTTAGTTACGGTAATTATTACATTAGTAATTATAATTTGCAGCAGCCTGCTCAGGCTCTTTACAAACCGACTACTTCACATGCTGAGCTATGTTTGTGATGTGAAATTTCACCAGCATTAAACGTCTGGATGAGAGTCTGCCTTTTTTTTCTTAAGCAATTCAAGTTTTGTTATTCAAGTAGAGCAGGAATCTTCAATCATTTATGGGAGCTCACCGTTACAAAACATGCAAAACAGATGAGGCTAAAAGTAACCCTCCCAGAATGTTTTTTTACTTAATTAAAGATAAACACCCTCCTAGAACAAAACAGCAGCATTTTTAACCAGGTCAGAATTTCTAAAAGTAGTCACAATACCAATATGCTATTTTTACATAGATTTGTGTTTCACAAGGATTGTTTTGCCGTGAACAAATGCCCTAAGGAGAAAAGGTGTATTGTACAGACTTGCAGAGATATTTTTCTCCAATGAAAGATACTGTGAAAAAGCATTTAGAACCTCAATACCTGAAAGACGGGTTGAAAAGTGGTTTGAATGTTAAGATCTTCAGCTTCAGATCTTTAACAGAAGCTATCTAATTTGAGCTCCTCAAACATTTTTAAAACCTTGTATTTATGGGTTTATACGCACACATATTGAGACATACGCGCACTTAAGGGGAGCTGTAAACTATATTCTTTGACAAAACCTCACATCAACAAGACTCTTATCTTCGGTCTGGCAGGTATCAAGTGTTCAGTCACCCACAGCCTAATAAAGCTCCTGCCTGTCAGCTGTCACAGGAACTCATCTTGTGCACACTCTTCGTTTGGCCTAATGCAAAGTAGAAGACAGATAAAGCTGCTTTCACGGTAAAAAGCAATCCTATTGACTGTTGCTGAAGTTTTGTCCAAGTAGGAAAAACAGAGCTAGGCCCTCAGAAGGCTGCTTAACATCAAGGGTATTAATTTAATGATTTTATTAAATGAGCATTTTAGATATTTAAATAGGATTTTTCCTCTGCAAATTCTGTGTCATCTTGATATGAAAGTTATTTGCAGAAAGTTATTAAGTAAGCTTTATGCCTGGTAGAAAATAACGTTATTTTCTTAGGTAAAAGATTGGCAGTTAATTGTGATGAGTTTACCTTGAAGAATTTAATGACTAAAGAGGGGTTTCTTTTGCTGTTTTGAAAAGGCAGTAGTATATTTTAAGTGTTCAGGAAAAGCCTTTAAGGAATTTTCTCACGTACAGAGTAAAAGCTAAGCTACCAGCTTCGGTGACAATGGAGCAGAGGCACACACACAGGAACTTGCTTTATACTAATACTTTAACAGTATCCTCGTATTTATAAAAATAGTGCCGTTTACATGCTCGAGAACACATATATTCTTCTAAAGCCCTATTGGTTTGTGTACAGGATTAAATGCCTAGACTCAAGCTAATAGAGCTCCCCTACAGTGTTTCAGTGGATTCAGCCTCTGGGAACTACTAGCATCCTTTCAAGCAGAACAGTACAGAACAAAATAGAAACCTTCATATTTAGGTTTTAAAATTCAACCACAGACTACTGCCAGATTCTCAGTTTGCCAAATCCTTCTCCGTTTTGCAAAACCTAGCTCACATCTGTCAGATTAATTAATGGTTCTGATGGTTGAACGTCGATGTCAGACAACACAAGATGAGCTATTGACCAAGTTGGTTAGATCACCGTAACATCTAAAACCTCTGAGTGAGTTAGATGGTCTTATAATAAGACGGACTAAATAATATGTACTGGATGACATTAGGGCCCATGAGTACAACAATTCCACCTCAGATGTACAAGGTGAAAAGCTGACAGGTGAACTACAAGTGAAAGTAACAAGTGTTCCACAAAAACACTTGCTGGACATTGAGGATTCTCCAGAAGCAAACTTCTCATTCTTGGGTCTCATGCTTATATGTAAATAATGGCAGCCTTCACATCAGGTTGTCACATTCATTTCTCTCAAGTAGAGAAGATAACATCAATTTTTTCTTTAACATAACCCTACTAAAACTAGCAACGGCCCTTTAGAGAGGGAGAGATGTGAATGATTAAAAAAAACTAATGGATGCACACAGTACTTTCTCCTTCTATAACAGCTAACAGCAGCAGCATGAAGAAAATGCACTTCAACCGCATGAGAACAGACCAGCAGGACAATGCCACAGGTGAAGCACAACAGTGACTCCACAAAGAGCACCCAAAACCAAACACTGGATACTTCACGAGTAATGGTCAAACAAAAGATTTGCGTGTTACTGGATACCAATACAAAAGCAAGGAAAAAAAAGAATGGATTGAAAAGAACTGAATGATGAGTCTGTTGTGGACTCCCAGGCACCTGCCCCACATTTTTACTGCTGTGTTGGGTAGGGAAGATCAGATATCAGCTGTTCAGAGTATTTTTTTGGGGCACTGCCAGCAATAAGGGCCAGCAAGTGTTGTCACTTCGTGCAGGCAGCAAAGGCAGAGCAGACAGACATAAGTCTCAATTTCAGAATTTCCAACGCCCAGAAGTTGGACAGAAATTAAGTAAATGATTAGCAAAGTTGATTTAAAAGGAGTAGGCAAGGTGAAAGCAGACAGCGTGCCTGCAGCCAGCTCTGGACTGGAAGCCTCGGACAGGACACGGGTGGTCGTTTTCAATACAGTCCCAACTTTCTAGATGTGTACTATACATCCAAGCTTTACCAATTTCATCTGGAAAAGCAGTGCAATTGGACATGGTTCACATCATGATTAAAGCCCACTATTAGGCTGCCTTACACCAGTGGAACCCAACAGATGCAAATAGCTCCAGCAGAACATTGTTTTCCAATCCATCACATAGAAGAAACCTGTATTTCATTAGAGTATGATTTTTAATTATTCTTAAGTGGAGATTAAATATCAGCAGACGCTTCCTTTACATGAATACAAGCATTTTAAAGAGCTTGTAAATGCTGCCAAAGCAGCCAAGAGGAAAGCTCTACAGTCAGGTACACCCAGTAGAGGCAAGTCAAGACCTGCTTTCCAAGACTGCGTTCCAATGAACACACAGAGCATAACCCTGACAGAACAAGTGCTGCTGCATGAAAGTGGTAACCAGCTGTGCCTGCTCCACTCTGGAGAATGACAATCTCAAATCTCTCACTCCTTTCAGATCCAAATGTGCCACATCATCTGCTGAGCATCCAACAGAATTAACTTCAAGCAGATAAACTTTCAATCCATGGGAAATGGACATCATCTTGTTTGAGGACATCTCTTTCAAGGGGCCCAAAGAAAAGCTTGAGATTCAGCAGACTATACCCTCTTGGGGAAGGAAAAGTATCAGCAGTGGTAAATCTCCAGCAAGCAGACAGAAAAGGCAAGCTTAAAACTGAAAAGTGTCACAGAGCAGGGCCGTAGAGGTGACCATGCAGGACCTCAGCATGTCAGATTGCACCTCGCTGTGCTGCCTCTTGGAAAACAATGTACTTGAATCTTCCAGCATACAGAAGGAACATTCTTCATGGATAACTGTGGTCATCATGGAAATCTGAGCCAGCAGTAAGGTACCAATGCTAACACCATTCATATGCTGAGGCTCTATTAGCTTGCGACTGCCCCAGAAGAGCCTGAAAGTGTCCAGGGGACAGCTCCTGTATAAAGACCAACTGCACACAGGGAGTCCAGGGGACAGCTCCTGTATAAAGCCCAACTGCACACACCCTGTGTGTGCTCACACAGTATTGGCCTGGCTGCAGCTCAATCACCCCTGCAAAATCTACACTAGCCAATGGATGAGTTATGAGGATCCAGGAGTTACCCATTTCTAACAGCCTGATCCGCACAACAGTTCAACACCCGCTGCACTGCAGTGTGACCACAGACTAGAGATGCTTCAGCCCACGGGGGAGGCAGATGGGTATCAAGTATGTAAAAAAAATCCCATAAAGCCTGAAGTGTTGCATGTACATTTGATGTCATATGTGTGCTCAAGCACTTTCCTGAATCAGACTCTGAAAAAGTCTGTCAACAAATTTAGGACCAAGGTGAGTGGGAGTCTCTTTCATGAAATGAACAAATGAAAAATGGGCCAAGGAAAGACAGGGACTGAAGCAACACAATACGAAAGCATACAATACTGTTAGCTACTATGTTGTAATGTAATAAATACAATGGAATAATAGTATAAAGACAGCAGCTCAAAAGCCAGCATTACCATTTTCATCCAAGCAGCTACTATGTTGTAATGTAATAAATACAATGGAATAATAGTATAAAGACAGCAGCTCAAAAGCTATCTCCATCCAAGCCAGCATTACCATTTTCAAGGTCCAATGTGGACAATGTCTGCAGCTGAGTGCTAAAGGCACCAAAAGTATCAGACTCTCCTACTCCCGTGACAGCCTGAAAGAACAGGCTTTGCCATCAACCGAAGGGGACACGGGAAACCACCCATCTGAAAGATCTGTCAGAGCACTCTCCCACTCTCAGAGAACAAGCGCTGACATGTTCACAGGGAGCACATCAGAGCAACAGGTAACAAATCACACTTTCAAAAGAATTCAAGGCTCCCATGATATACCTGAAAGCAGGCAACCCAAGAGTGAGGATTTCACACATGGCAATTTCCCTTCAGATGCTCAAGACTGTTTCAAATCAGACCACATACTGTGATGATCAGCTTAAGTATGTGTGATGGTACTACCCATCATTCTTTGTTTCCCCCTAAAAACTCTGCAGAGTTATAGCAGAGCAATTACTTCTGATATTTGGGAGGCATTTTGCATTCTAAAAGCAATGAACAGAAAAGCACAAGGTATTCATACAGAGGCCATAAAATAGATCAGACATGAGAACAACACTGAATTTGGAAAAAAATAAACATAATATGTAGTGCTTCTATGAACCATAACAGTATTTGCACTCAGGTGCTTTAAATTCATTTCAATACACTTGAAGAATGAGTAAGATACTTCTCTCAAAAAGATAATCTAAATAGAAAGGTAGCTTAAATTTAAAATACAATTGCTAAGGCAATTAAAAATTTGACAACAGTAAGGATTTAATTTCAATCAATTTCAAACTACTAATAAATTCTTTTCATATATAAAATAATTTAGTAACAGTATTAAAGCACAGAAACATAAGCTTCAAACTTTTCAGAACGTTTCCATTTAAAAAAGAAAACAGTATTTACTTCTTCAGACAGCACACACCTTTTCACCTCAATTCAGACACCCAAAAGTTTATATATATGATGTTTACTCACCTGACAAAAAAAGAGTCTGCTGATAAATTTGAAAATAAAAGCTATTATACAATATTTACATAACAGTCACTGAGACAAGAATATTGGAAGCAAAATTACTAAAGCGTAAGTGTAAAATGCCACCTAAGAAAGTAGCTCCAAGATATTGACGATGACAGAAGCAAACCACTTAAGCTGAAAAATCTCTAAAATAATCCAAAAAGGTGCTCTTTGCCTTTGGTTTCCAACTGACTACGGATCGCTCTACTCATTTGCACACTAACCCGCTGATGCCAAACAAGGCATTTTTGCTGCAATGGTTATTCACAACTGGTTTTGCTGCTTGATCCAATAACATCGCTCATGTTGAATTTCAAACAGAAAGTATCTCATGACATCTTTAGGTCTACTTTGAAACTATAGCTCAACCTGGAAAATTACTCCTACAAACCACAATCACATTAACTTGCCAGCTGAAATAAAAAAATCAGATGAATAACAGTAACAGGCAAA
>NW_010266887.1:0-34402 GCF_000690775.1 Eurypyga helias | reverse complement strand
TCCCTCCTTCGAACACGCCAGCCAGCATGTCACTGCAGTGACTATTCTTACCTAGTCCTATTCTGTTGGGACTTGTCTCTCGACTGCATCCCTGGCTCCGAGGGATCTTGCTGCGCTTCTCCGAGGATGATGGCGCTGCCTGGACTCTGGATGTTCCCCCGCTCAGGCCACCATAGGCGCTTCCTAACAGCTTACCCGGAGAACTAGAGCGGCTACCAGCTAGAAGAGAACCAGAAATACAGAAAAAAAATAATAAACCAGTAATTTTAAATACTCTGACAGCAAAACTAGAACACAGCCAGCTCTATCTAACAATTTAATCCAAATCACTCAGAAAACTAATGTGAGTGTTCCCCACGGGCTTTTGAGGAAGACTGAGCAGCCCCTCTGAGAGCCACCTTGCCCAGCTGGGATCAAGACCAGAGCAGAGACAGGGAGAGAACAAATACCCAGCTGGCTTTACACACGTTTGTGGAAGAGCCAGGAGCAGCCTTGCTGCAGCAGCATGGAATTCACAGGCTGCTTCACCTTCTTGCGAAGCACCACAGAAAAATGTTGATCAATGTGTTGAGTAACTCTTTTTATGTGGATCTTCATTTGCTAAGTTGTTTGAAAATTAAGTGATGCTAGCTTAAAGATAACCACAAATAACCGTGAGAGTAACAGATTCAAGACTTTCTTTTGCTTCTTCATGTACATAAAAATCACAGAAAAAATGCTGCTGATATTACCATTCCTGACATGCTATGTGTTTGCTAAAACAGCCAGGAAAACTGTATTTGAAAAGGTTATAAGAACATATTCTGGCAAGCTCACATTCTGACCCAGTATTTATGTTGATTTCCTTCTGAAAAGTACCTATACATCTCTCAAAAATTCCAGTTCCAGACACCATTACAACTAGCAAGAGTTAAAGACTATTCTTCTGTCTTAATTTAAGATGACAGGCAAGTCCATTCATCTCATCTACAACACCATAACACATGTATGATTTTAACTTACTTGCCCCCTGCAATTTCTTGGCCAATACAACTGTGAAGCAATCAAGTCATTACTGCAATAGTGTATGCAGTGGGGGCTCCCCCCTCCTCAAGAAGTGAGAGTACATCTTGTGACAGATGCCAGTCTCACACACTGCAAGCCAACACTCGTCTCAGTTACGCTGCTGCAACCTCACTGATGGCAGCAGGGTTGCTCTGAAGTAACTGGAAGAAGAATTTAGCACCTGGGGTTTAAGCTGCAGCAATGAGCCAACTTCAATATGCAGAATGTATGCTTACCATGTTTGATTACTATGAGAAAGCAAAATCACTTGCCATATGCATTTGGATTTAGGACTTTTAAGAAAATGCTTTTTAAGTCTCAGGAGAGAGTGAAGGAAGCTAAAGGCTTAGCAGTTAAATATGAAGGAAATAACGTAAGAAAGCAAGAAAGGGAAAATGTTTCTTACCACCAGCAGGATTAGCTGATCTGGATCCTTGATTATGAGGGCAGACCAAAGGACAGGCAAAAAGTGGATTAAAAGACAGCAAGACAATACAGCGTTCAGCATGCGCTTTATGCTATACACAATGCAGACACATTTATTCACAGACATGTCACTCCTAAAGCCTCTGCAGAAGGCAGTGAGTTAACATGCAGACTCGACTACCAATTTCCCAAGGCTGAACGGCTTCTTAGCTAAATGTAAACCAACACTCTGCAACCTAAGTTCTGCTCTACATTACACCCCAGCCCAGCCTGCAAAACTGTAACAGGGTTATCCAGTGTGGGCATGGAGAATTTGGTCCTGAGACCATATTATGTTAGAATTCATAAGTTATCCCATGCAGTGTTCGGCTTAAGGACAAAGATCACGTGGTTGGGCAAGGCTGGAATCAGGATTCAGCAAACCAGACACACAAAGTGGGTTCAGCTGTGACCATCCTAAAGCTTCATAAGACATTCTATAAAAAAATAAGCCCATAATCTTTGAAACCTTTGGATACTCAACTATTCTTCAATTAGTTCTGAGGCTAGTCTCATCTACTATAGTCATTTTTCACCAAACTAAGTTTAGGAAAAAAAGGTAATTTCTGGCTTTGGATCAGTTTTAGGTTAAAAACCGAAGAAACCAACTTAGATCAGTATACCAAAGCCCAAAATCCTTCATGACCTCAATGTAAAGATTTCCATTAGGCCCCAGCCTGAATATAATATTTCCCTCTTCAGCCCCCCCAGCCTAACACAATGCTATAAACTGCTTCCCCATCCTTCCAGCATGACAGAGCAAAGCAATGAGAGCATGAACAGAAAAGGGCTTTTAAATAGGGGTACAAAGCAAGACAAGGCCTCAGAACAAACCCCATCTCCTCTTACCCACAAGTTTGAAGGTCCTCAAAACATGAGTGGCTTTCTCCTTCCCCCCAATTCCTTTTAAAGTTTCAGTGACAAAATTTGCCTTTGATACACATGACAAATTTGTATGGCTCCTAGGGGAAAAAGACTTGCCAGGAAGCCACAGAGCACATTCTGTCATGTGAAACAGAGGGCAGAACCCTGTCCCCCGTATCTACACAAAACAGATAACGTCCTATTTTAAACTGATGCCAAACCCCGTTCACTTCAGACAGCTCACATGTTACACATACAGAAATACAGCCATATAAGCAGGAGAAGCTTGGCAAGGCAAGAACCCAGGACAGCAGCCAGCTAGACACGGAGGGTGTCTCAGTGGGACCCAGTGCAAGTTATTTAGCCCTACACATCGGAACGACATGAAATTCTGTTGCACAACTGGTAAGAAAAGGCAGCAACTAAGCACTCAGATCTGAGACCCTATTCATCAGCCAGAGTCACACTGGCTGCGGGGGGACTTATTACTGTCCAAACATCATTAGAAGAAGTGAGCCCAATCATCAGCTGATACTGCTACAATTCAAGGGAACAATTCAAGAGAAATTTATTAATAACTATTTGTCCTGCTCCCCCAGAAATAAATCACTTCTTACGCTGGGACTGGGAAACTACTTTAGCCCGGCTGCGGCCTCGGGTATCGGCAGGCGTTGAGGTGACGCTTGTGGCACTGCCAGAGCTCTGTCTCCTTGTACGAATCCGACCTGGAAGGAATGCAAAGACTGTCAATAAGTTTCTTCCAAAAGCAGCAGCAGTGTCTAACATGCTGTTCTATGCTTGCAGGGTTGCTATACACACAATTAACCAGGGTGCAAAAGAAAAATTGTACGGGGAGAGGCAGTATCTGTCATTAGACTGGCTCAGACACAGGGCAGGAAGTGGAAATAGTCATGGTCCACGTGTCTTAAAACCTCCTTGCTTTCTGTAACCTTATCAGACAGTTTAATGAAAAAATAATCTCTCTCTAACACCTTTGCTTCTGTTCTATAGTAGCTTCTTCACAAAGGATCGACAACAAAAATTGTCGTCTCCTAAATGCTGCTTCCTATATCAAATTATTACTTTGTGGCCAGGCAATCACTCTTTCGGAGATGGGTGTGACAGATCCCCCCACAAATTCCATCGCTGGGATTTCCAATTAGCAGCTAGGTGCTTTATATCCCGCTCTACGTGCGCAGGCTGGCATGCACTCCTGCAAGAGTCTCTCAACACAGCCTGCCTACGCTTTTATCTCAGGCTCATTGAGTTTTCCATGCTGTTTACAGATCCCTCATATTTATTGCACAATCAGTGTAACTTTACTTGTAATAGAGAGTCCCATTTAACACAATCAGCATTGTGGAAAAATGATTCTGTGTCTGCTCTTTATTTAGGTGGAGAATGAATATAAAGTCTCAAAGTTCTGGGCCCTTTTTCTGTTCTTTCCTCATGAAAAAGCCACAGAAACTTGAGCTGGAAAAGCTTACAGGGTCATCAGTTCATCCCCTTCCTAGGGCAGGGCTGTTTCCTACAGAATGTTCTTTCCAGTGCTAAGCTTCAATTATCTGTCTCTAGTTAATGGGAAAGAAATGATAATTAAGAGCAACACAATCAAAGCCTCCATCGGTACTTTTCAACAACTCAGTTCTCAGCCAAATCTGAAGCTGTTTCTCAGGACTCATGCCAGTGCTATCCTGCATTCAGAGGATGACTTCAAGTTCCAAGCACAATAATAAAAGGGAAAACCACAGCAGGTAAGAGAAGAGTCTAGACAAGTGCACCCACTAGTTATAGATATTTATCTCCTGCCCTTTGTCTCCACCATAAGCACAGAGAAACACGAACAGGGAAATATACACTTCCCACACCCCTCAAAAAAAAGAGAAAAATCACTTCACATGAGGTACACATGCAGGACAAGACAATAGCAAGCAGCCCAGCCTGAACGGATGGAGAGTTCTGTTCTTCCCCCAGCTCTCAAAATATTCATAACATGGTCTCCAAGTTCCTGATAGACACAAAGTGACAAGAAGATGTTTAACTCTGAGAAGAAAGCCTCGACTTGTTTGCAAGGGAAAAAGGAAAAAGCACAGAAGATGGCAGTACTTCAGACTTCTCCACCAGCACCTAGTTTTTAATAGCTCAGTAGGCAAGATACAGGTACCTACACTCAAACTATTGTTTGTAGGTAAGACACGGAAGAAATCACTAGCACAAAACTGGGAAAATATAAACAAACCACTTTTCAATTACTGGCTCCACTAAACAAACTCTGAGCGCGTCCGTGTGGGTCCAGTCACGAAGCTGGCAGCTGAAGTCCAACAAGGCTGCAGATCGCCTCTGCTCTAGGACATTACCTGTCCCTTACAAACAGTCAGCCTGATGCTCAACCCAGAGACGGCCCCACGGCTCTTTGCAGGCCCGCTCCCATCCCTCCCAAGTTGGGCACACGTGCAGCGACACACAGATGAGCAGAAGGACCTCAGGCGGAAGCCTCAAGGCTTCCTTTCGTTTCTCACATCAGGAGGGAATCACTGGTAGGAGCACGAGTACAAAACAGTGAGACAAGAGAGAGAGAGAGTCTGCCCCTCTACTCTGCTCTGGTGAGACCCCACCTGGAGTGCTGCGTCCAGCGGTGGAGCCCTCAATATCAGAAGGATATTGACCACTTGGAGCGAGTCCAGAGGAGGTCACGAAGATGATCAGAGGGCTGGAGCACCTCTGCTATGACGAAAGGCTGCGAGAACTGGGCTTGTGCAGCCTGGAGAAGAGGAGGCTCCGAGGAGACCTCATTGCAGCTTTCCAGTATCTGAAGGGGGCCTACAAGGGTGCTGGGAGAGGACTTTTTACAAGAGCCGGTAGTGACAGGACAAGGGGTAATGAGTATAAATTGAAATCAGGGAGGTTTAGATGTCAGGAAGAAATTCTTCCCAGAGAGGGTGGTGAGGCGCTGGAACAGGTTGCCCAGAGATGTTGTGGATGCCCCATCCCTGGAAGTCTTCAAGGCCAGGCTGGATGTGGCTTTGAGCAACCTGGTCTAGTGCAAGGTGTCCCTGCCCATGGCAGGGGGGTTGGAACTAGATGATCTTTAAGGTCCCTTCCAACCCTAACCATTCTATGATTCTATGACAAGCAGTTAAACTTGACCAGTCTTAGGAATCAGTGATGGAATCAACTTACACCCTTCCAGGAGGCCAACAGAAAGGCTTGGTATTGCAGAAAGTCCTGGGGGGTAACTCAAGCTAGAATTCAACATTACACACAGTAACAGACAGTATCAGAAAACGTGTTTAGTGATGTTTATAGGCCAGGAATGGCTGGGAAGGGACTGATGTCTCTTCCTTTTATGCACAGGCCACCCTTAAGATCATCAGAATTTTCTGTTCTTCCTTCAATCTGAAAAATCTTCCCCTCCCCCCCCCTCCCTCTTGATCAGCAGGTAACTAAGAACGAGGAGAAAACTGGGACGATATGGAATAAGTGACTCTCCCATGTTCAGAAACACAAACTCTCAAATAATACATAAAAGAGAAACCAAGATTAGCTTCTAGTGCCAATTTTTGGGGCTTTAAGAAAGAAAACAAGCAAGGGGTCAAACTTAATTAACATGTGATTATCTGCAGGATTAGAAATAGAAAGCTCAGTCCTATTCTGAAACCCCTGAGAGTCAGTGGACAGACTCCCACCAACTTCAGTAGTTTCTGAATGAATGAATGCCCAGGAACAAAATTCTGCTTCCTTTTGGACTGGTGGATCTGTAGGCCGATTTTGGCCTAATGGGCGTCAGAGAGAAGAATGAGGGATGAAGAGTTACTCTTGCACTCCAGGAGAAAGGAGTCCCACTGCTGATACAGGTTTTCTCATCCTTCTGAAAAGGCTGGCAAGCGACTGAACAGCGTTGTATGGACACACAATGTGCAAACCATAACAGGGATAGCAGAAACTATAAATTCTCAACAAAAATGATGCAATGCTATGAATACTGCAATATTGTACTAACAGCTCATCCTAGGAGTGCCTTACTTCTGAAGGCTGTGGGATAAAGTCAAACAAGGGGGGAAAATGCCTCTCAAATTCAAGGTCAGATTCTTCACACAGTTACAAAAGGAAAAAGTGCCATCTGATATCAGTTATACGTATTCCTTGAAGCATGAATTGTTAATGTACTTGGCAAAGTTTTGTTTTCTGGACTCTAAAAACTGTGTATTTATTTTATTGGAACTAAAAATTGCTTCAGGCAAATCTGTATGAGATAGAAAACCAGGAGAGGGATCTGAGGTGTTTCATATGTTAACTGATCTTCACACACATGCACAGCTTTGAAGTTAGTCTTATGATATCCAAAACCTGTTTGCTTTAGAGTAAGTTCGATCAATACTTGGAGACCATGTTCGACCAGGCTCTGAGCAACCTGGTCTAGTGGGGGGTGTCCCTGCCCATGGCAGGGGGGTTGGAACTAGATGATCTTTAAGGTCCCTTCCAACCCTAACCATTCTAGGATTCTATGATTCTATGAATATTTGCCTGGCTTGAAAATCTCGAGGTTGTTAATATATATTATACCACGTACAGAATGTATATATAGATGTTCATCTATACAATACAAACATCTCTACTACATCCCCTTAAGGATTTCATCTGCAAACAAGAGTCTGCATTCTCATCCAAGAGTTACTTGCACATAGGACTACGCGGTAGCTTTACCCCATCATTCTAACCCAGACAGAAAAACTAATTTCACGCAGGACAATAAATATCAAATAAGCTATTCATACTACTCCTTTGTTGTTGAAATCAAGAAAACACCTCCCCTCCAAAAATTCTTTTCTTTCAAGGGGTTTTATTTCCATCTCTAGCTCAAACAGCAGACATAGCGATTCATATTTCATAACTATTATTTTTCTGCTGTTCTTAAAAGAATCACTGCATCCTGACAACAGTAGCACAGGAAAGGAACAGATAAACACTGCCCCAACTACTTTCCAAAAAACATAGAAGTATTTCCATAAAAAAGTCTTTGATCTAAGTTTGACATGTGACACGTTGCTGTTGGTAGAGAAAGTACTTTGAAAGACTCCATATAAATGCTTGGTGTTAAGAAACCATTTGTGGCTGGGGATTTTTAGGGGAGTTTGGTTTTCTTTTTTAAAGTTCTTGTCAGTTTTTACAGCAATCAATGGATCAGAATCAACCTTGAAACGTCCAACGTATGTCTAAACCTAGAAAGGCTGTTTTGTTTTAAAAGGGACAAGCAAAGGAAGAATCTGTGATAATGTTTTTGCATTACAAGAGGCTTCATCCAGCAGGGTTGTTCTGAGCTCCTCTGGGAAGGTACTGCATCATCTCCACCCCCAAAACTCAGAACACAGTGTAATGTACAGGTTGAGTCTCACAACACCTAAGAAAACGGCTTTCAAATAGTCTCAAAATGCTATACAACAGCTCTACAACTGAGCTTAATCCATTCCATGCTGCGAATAATGGTATCTACAACCACCAGATACATAAGGAAGCACTGGGATTGTAATGGTCTCTCCATGGAGCAGGTTAATGCATGTAGGTTACTCAGCATCGGGTTTTACTCCTGATTGGAGAAAAACATTCCTGGAAGAGCCTCTAGGACCCCCCCAAGTTGTGTCACTGCTAAATGACACGTGGACATTTGAGAGACAGGCACACATCAATTAAACACATGCCTTACACTTAAATCTGTAAACAACTTCTTACAACGAGCACGGTATGATTTCCATGCATATTTAGCACAAGTCCAACATTACACTAGTATTAAGACCTGGCTCCACACTGTAATTTCTCCCAAGCAGCACTCAACTTTTACTGGAAGCCACCAGCATACGCTGCCTCCAGGTTTCGCATGAGAACTCCCTCCAAAGCAGAGGGAACAACAGTGGCACCACTTTGCCCTACACCAACAGGCACAGGGAAATCGAGCCAGTACTTTCAAGGGGACGGACCAAGAGAACAAAGAAACATTTCCATTTAAGATACCACGTTCAGTCAAACCTTTGAATCATTCCTTGTCCTTGAGGTGAAGGAAGAGCTTTAAGGCAGAGCAGAAAACAGCAATGGTGGTATTTCATAAGCCTTGTCTTACTCCCAAAGCCTTTGGTAAGGCTGAAGATGTCAAGATGAGCTTAGGCTGAACAAGAGTGGTCTGCTGTGTGAAAACTGTAATAAACCCGACTTGATTTCCTTTCTGGTGAATTGTAGAAACTATTAAAAATTGTGCCACTAACTCTGGAAACTGCTGATTTTGTTTTAAACGTGCCAGTTTCAGGACAGACCACCACTTATGCTTACCCCTTTTGGGAAAGGCTTGTCTTTATGCTCACTTTGAAGAAAAGGCAGACAGGTAACAGAAACACTCTGAGCCATTATTCTGTACTGAAAGTCACCATTATGCATCTATTTTAAATATTTCTTGAAAAGCCATTTCATGATAAAACAAGCAGAAACCTTTCAATCTGGTATAACAAACACGGACTTAGGACACAAATGCCATTTGCACGGCACACTAGCTGTGAAGTCCTGATCAAGACTATAAAGCTTTAGACCTTACAAGCCTTTCGTCCTGCAAAGCTCTTAATGACGTTCAAGAGACACCCATGTACGAAGGGTCTGGGCAATCAAGACGTAATTGCACTGCAGGAAGACACAGCCTCACAACACAGAGACAGCAGAAGACCAGCACAGATTTAAGTGGTACCCAGACTCATGCCACATTTCCGTAAGGAAGTGCGTTGCAACAGCATTTGTCAGTTGGGATGGCACTACTTAAAACCAAACGACTCATAGTTGGCTCTTAACTTCTGTTCTTGCCACTGGCATAATCCACTCAATCTTGCTCCTTTTTTGGCTCAAAAACAAAAGACTGAGGAGAATTGAGGGCAAGACAGATGGGAACTGCCAAATTCACACAATGCTGGCTCCCAGCTGAGGGGAAGGTGCAGAACTTTTACACTGTGGCTACAGAAAGCCATGATGGGAACCAGACCGCAGACTTAACCTTGAGCTGAACCACAGAAAAACCACATAGGGATTTGCTCTTAAATTACTTACTGGTGACCTGCAAAAACAAACAAAACAAAAAATGGGGCATGGGTGTGGATGGAAGTTCTGGTTTATGTTCAAAGAGTATCTCTCACACACACAGGTATTTCCAGAGCAAGGGGGTATTTTTCTTTTCCTCTCCCCCTGACCCCTTAATTTGTATATTTATGTCAAGAACAAAGTTTTGCCTTCTCTGTAGTTCCTGGCAAACTCTCTGAGATCAGAGAGTTGGCAGAAGACCTTTCTCAGCCCTCATCTGAGGGACACACCAAACCCTGTACACAAAGGCTGGTTTTCCCTCAACTGTCTCAAAGGAAAATAAAGATTAAGAGTTTCAAAGAGTGATTAAACCTCAAGTGCTCTGGCTGTAGCATGCCACACTGTTAAGAATCCTCCCTGATCCACACTCCCCCAAAAAAAGAGAATCCTACAGCAAAAAGAAGAAATGAGATCTGGTATTTAATACGAGAGGGGTGGCAAACTACGTATCTGAAAGTGCATCTCGCAATCTTTCCCCCCAGGTGACTTGCTGGTTTGTATTACAGATTTTTACCAAATCCAATCTGCTTCTGCTTCAAGCCTAATCAAATAAAACCCCCTACCCTTTTGCATGATGACGATAAAGCATTTAATAAACTAAAAACAAAGGTATTTCAGAGGACAGATGTTGGAACAGGCCCTCACAAATATTATTACAGCCTGGGAGAGTACCGAGGGTATTTTATAAATTATTGAGCATTCAACGTTCCAAAGTTAAGCCAAAAATAGAAAGGTTTGAGAACTGAGGGGAAAGGAAGAAGCGAAAAAGAAGGGTGAGCAATGAATACAAAGCAACTCAGGACTACAACAATCTAACTTACATCTAACTTGCCAGTGATTTAGAAATACAGATGTTTAGGCCAACTTCATATTCCTTATCACTGACAGATCACAAAGCACAAACACTTGTCCACGATCCAGAGCCAGCTCGCCTCTTAACACTAGGTGACAGTTTTGAAGATGGTAAAGACCTTTCCCTCTAAATAAATCAACACATTAATAATAGGAAAGAAAAAACCCATACACACGTCACAACAGCACCATGGCACTTCAGAGAACACCCCATCCAAATACAAGCAGCTATCAAGGCTACGAGTACAGCCCCACAAGGCACTAACAGATCCCTTGAAAAGAGACTTGCATCAAGAAAAAATGGGGTTTGTTGGGGGGTGTGGTGTCTTCATTATGTGTAGAAGGCATTCTTGTTTTCAACTCCTGTCTACCTCAGAAAAAGTCATTTCCCAGTGTTCTTTTTTTTGCTTGAGAGAAATAAAGAGCGAGATTTGACAACAAGCCAGAGAATGAGACTGGAGCTCTCCCAGACTAGCAGGCTCAGTGTTCTTGAAAGAAGGAAAAAAAGAAAAGCCTTTCCTCTGCATTCGATGTCAGCCATCTCACTCAGACAGTTAACAACAGTAAAAGAGAGATCAGGTTTAAAGAGGTTGACTAAATATTCTTTCCCTGGAGATCACTGTTTACTGTCCTCATTTTTCTGCCATGTGATCATCTCCATTCAATTCTCTCGCTGCCCAGTCTCTTCCCGAAAGCACTTGGCACTTGCGACCTCAGCTTTGGATGGAAAAACACAGCAAACCTTTACACATCGCGGAGCAAGAAAACACAGGCCCTGTGTTTGGGGTTTTTGGGGTTTTTTTTTGGTGTGTGGGAAGTTTTTTTATCCATGCACAGGTCACCTTCAACCAAAAGCAGTGCTTTAAATACGGAGACCCACAAACACCTTTGTGACCAGAAGCCAAGTCATAAAAGCAGACTAGTGCCTATTAGTAGGGAGGAGCTTGAAGAGAACGTGAGGACTACCCCATGGCATCAAAATGAGCAGGACAACCATGCAACACCTCATGCAGGTCACCAGTGAACACGGATGAGAACCAGAGAACACTTTGAGAACAGAGACCAAGTAGGGTGGTACGACTGTGGACACACCTCGGTTACACAGACTGCTTACCCTCGGCTTTAGTGGTAGTACCATCTTTAGGCAAATTAAAAAAAAATAAGGAAAAGGTTAATAGGGAAAATTAGTAACATCAACAGAAGTGGGCACTATGTATTAGCTACAGAAATATGCAAAAAAAATTTAACACCATTGAAGAAATGAAAAAAATTTGAGATCAGCAAATCAAAGCTTGATGTTTCCGAAGAACACGCTTGCAGGTTTTCCCTCCTGCCATAACCAACCTTTGCCAAACTCCGTTTTCTTTGTTTGCCTCACCATTCCTCTTACAGGAACACACGGGTGACAAAGGTACCTACGAGCTCCAATGGATGCAGGCTCCTACAGGAGCAGCCACGTTTGCGTCACTTAAGAGTATATTTGCTGCTTTTCTCCTGCAGTCTGTTTTGAGAACAAGACCGTGTTCAGTCTCCCAGCTTCAAGGACAAAAACAACTGTTCACTCCGCTTTCTTTTGTTCTTCATGACATATGATTGTTCAATAGCAGTTTGGCCACCGAAGCCGGAGCACAGCGCAACAGAAAAATGGCTGCATCTGCAAGGCCAAAAGCAAGTCACTAAGCGAGCAGCTTCGTCTGCTGTGTTACATTCTCACTGCAACGTTTCTGAATCTTGAACGAAGTCTGAACAACTGGAATCAGAATAGGAATTCAACGTCCGAGTCAAACACAGCGAACACATTTATGCCAAGGTAGAATATTTCAGACATGAAAGAAACCTGTCTACAAGAGGAATCTATAGAAACCATCCCTATCTAATTCACCAAGTCTATTTTATCAGGCTGTAAGGCCAAATGCCCTGAAACTAAAGAGAAGCAACTCCTCAAATGACTCAGTGAAGACAACTGACATGACTTAAATCAAGATCACCGATTTCTGATTTTTCTCCCTCTTGTAAAGGCAAACCGATGAGAAGTCTGGAATTAGACTAGCATGAAACCAGCAGAATGAGAAACTAGCTCCGATGGTCAGCTCTGCTCATAACCGAGTTGAAGCTGTGCAAATGCAGGGTCAATCACTGCCTTGCATTTCCTTCTCCAACGGCATCTCTAGTAAAGAAAGATCAAGTGCAAACTTTGTGGTAAGAAACCTGAAAGCGATACATGATGCTTTGAGAGAATAATGTGACATGTGGCTATAATCCAAGAAGAGTCAGCATAAGGAACAGATACTTATATCCTATGTTTGCTTCTACACCTCTCTTGTAAAATAGAAAGCGATCAAACTCAGCTAAGATGTACTATTCAAAGCATAAAACAGTTGATGGAAAACCAGAAAAGGAGGGAAAGAAGAGAAGGAAACGAGATAGGGGAACACATCAAAAGGAACTGAGCAGTAAGTATCTTCCTTAACAATGATCCTGTATCAGAGTAAGATTTGCTTTTCCCCAGAAGGAAGAGCGAGACGCAGACTATTACACAATTCCAAAACTAAGAAGTTGCTTCAAGCCAGCACTGTTGCAAATTTTTTCCTTAATCCCAAAGGGCAAGAGATCACACACTGATCCTGGAGAGCTGGTAACTCAGAGCTATGTTGTTCTAGTTAAATATTCAAATAAAACTACGAGACACTTGCTGCTGGTAAAGAAAGCTAACTGCCAGAGTAGAACATGTAGATTTACCTAGTGAAGCGTATGAGCCTGGGGGCAAGGCTGCAGCAGAACTGAAGGGGGTAGATGATCCAGAAGACGTCACTTTTGACTTGGCACTAGCTGCTGCATTCACATCGACGTCACTGCGGGATCGCTGCAGAGATCCTGGTGTTGACACAGATTTTGTACTTACTGTAGATGCTGCAGATGGGAGTGGGAGATCCAGAATAAAGAAGATTAATTTTTTGAGCTGTGTGCTTCAAAGAGCTTGACAAGCAGTTTAATGTACTATTTTTAATGCTCCCTGCTGGTGCTGAAATACCTCAACTAAGAATGCTTTATCAGGGCAGTGTGGGCTTCCCCACACTGCCTGAAAAGATATTTCAACGCTGACCTGATGCTACCTCTCAGAACTTTATCAGACACTAACCTCAATGCTGGGATCAAAAAGGCTGCCAGGCCAGTAATGAAGACATTTCTAACAGAACCTAGATGGGAAAGTTCAGTGGAAGTATCCATCACCATCTTGAGTTACTGGGCAAAACAGACCTGCAGGTCCTTCAGTCCAGGTTCTAACACCACCTCATCTTCTCATGAGGACTGCTGTTCCCATCACTTGTTGATGCTTAACCTCTTAAGCATGAAGCTTGTCTATTCAGCTGCAAGCAAACATGCAATTGTGTGCACAATCAAGTAGCTTCCACACCAATATCTCCTTGAATCAAAGGTCCCAGTAAGGTGTAGTGTGTACACAAACCAGCCAGAACCCAATCTTGGTCAGGTGTCGAAGCAGCTTATCTTCTACCAACAAAGTTTGGTCTGTTATATTCTGTATTAAAGTTGACTATTTAGATTATTGAATGCATTTACTTAGGACAAGAAAGCTGCACCTAAATATTCCATCTAACAGTTAAAACAGATTAGCAATGAGATGGAATTTAATACTGTAGGACTTGTGGGCAGATGATGCCTCCAGTAAGTGCTGAAACCACAGACAGTAAGTGACAGAAAACTGTGAAGTTGAATGCACCATTAGACTATGAAGCTGTATCTCTTCGTGTCAGCAGTACTTTATTCCAGCTATTGCACAAGTAAACATACCTTGACTATGGTTTTCAAGGCTTTTCAGCTTTCCCTTCAGATGTAAGTAATACCACATTTACTAACTTTCAAAAGCATCATTATATCAGCAGTTGATGCACAGAATGTGGTGTACAACCCTAAACTAATTAAAGATTTTACATAACAAGTTGCCATTTTAAGGCTCAGTAAACAGTGATCAAAGTTGTTCTTTGCATATTACAGGGTCTGAGATTCTCATTCTAATTCATCACACTTCCTCAGCAACACCCTCAGTGCATTTTTCAGCTCCTGTTCTCACCTCTAGATGTAGTACTTCCAGTAGGACTTCTTTTGGCAGACAATGGACGGCTAGAAGTTAATATAAATATTTATTAAAACAAACATGGTATTTCATAGCCAGCAGTAACAGCCATTCTGTTCCCTCAGTACCCTAAGCTCATAATAAGTTTTTATACACAGGAATAGACTAACTAAGCTTATTGTTTAAGAATAAATACAGCACCACCATGAAATTCTTTACAAAAGCACTAAGAAATAAATTAGCATGCACATTCTTTGAGCACAAATTGGTTTTTCAGAACACTTACTGTAAATTAAAAGTTGCACCAATAACTTATGGATATTTTTCACATGGGTCTAACACTTAAATTGCAGACATTTGGAACCTAAGTTAACTATCTCTGAAAGAAGTTAAAATACATGTTCATCAGAGTTACGTATCGATTTTGCAGTCACAACTCAAGTTTAGTTTAGTCTTTTTTTTTCCTCTTACATGGAAAGTGGCAGACTTACACCTCTAAGATTAACACTAAGCACAGAATTTTAATCAGAGCATTGTGTTAAACACACCTGGAAGGACTGACTAACAGTACCCGCTGTAAAGAAAAAGCTTCCTGGAAAATTATTTATGGAGTCATGACAACTTTTTCAAACCAGTAATGAGGTTTGCTGGATTTTTATTTTAACACAGCATTAGCTAACACAAACAAACAAAAAAAAAGGTAATTTGGAATAATCAAGTTTTGAGGTCAAATGATGACGAGATGAGACAAAGCAACATGACAGTTCCCTCCAATGCAATGGAGCTGTCTGCATTTGTTGAAATCAAGAGGATATGACACTGAAGGACTTACTTGAGACTCTCCTGGGAGCTGGAGGAGGAACGATCTGACTGGGGCAAGGACACAATGCTGTCAGAGTTCTTCAGATGCGACTGCAGGGCCTTCTGGTAGGAAGACTCCAAGGTGTGGTACAAATGCTCTGCCTCTCTACTGAAGTGACTGTGGAAACCCCAGTAACACCTGCGAGGAAAAAAATACTGACTGAGAACTCTCCCTTGCCATGTTTTAGGAGGCAGTGGAGCACAGGTACAGTCAGAGCCCTTTTCTGGCACTAGTGGGCTCATGAGCCTGGTCATTTCGGCCACCCACTGCCCCTGTGACACACTGAAGACGCGAGACATTTCTTCAACCCACTGCATTGCTCAAACAGCTGCAGAGAAGACAAAGCAAATGAAAATAAGGAGAAGAACACATCATTTGGTGCGTTGTAAAAACACGAGTAGACAACAAAGCTTTGTTACGGAAGAAACCCTCATCCCTCCAGCTGTCTACCCTACACAGGAGATGGTAGAGCCACTGTTGATACTGGTGTGGGACTGGGTGCTCAACAGCTACTTCAAAAACATGCCAAAAGCAAAGCACACCTGCATGAGCCTGATTCAGGAAGGCACCAGGTGGTGTTTTCTTCCCCAAGTCTAACAAACAGCACTCCTACAGTGCTGCAGAGACAAATCTGTGCTGAACTGAGGCTGCTGACTTTGTGTTTGTTAAGAAATAACAAGGAAAAGGAAAGAGGTTCTTCTGTAGACTCCCAATCACTGCCATGCTGAAAATAAAAGAGCATTCTAAGATGAGGGAAGAATTCCTCTCTGGTCCAAATCTCACGGCTGATGGTGAAACACCATTCACTCTCATCACAAAGGAGATGAAGACTCCCAGCACTTTTCAGGGGGCAACTAATGGGCAGTTTAAGAGTAAGATCGTGAACTCAAATGAATCAAGAGTTGTCTGTGTGTGACAGCCAGTCCTCAGAGGAGTCACATGCATTCTCACATCACTAGGAGGAAACAAATTTCTGTCTTACAATCAGCCACACTAAAGAGAGAATTAAGCATGCTCTCTGAAGGCTCATGCCATTCTCCTTGCTGCCTATTCAGCGCTTAACTAGTTACCTGCTGTGAAGTCTCAGTGCCTACTGTATTTTTCAGTGATGGACATGCTCCCTTTCAAAAGGATTTAATCAGTCCTACTGTGAGACACCTCTGCTTATAACAGCATTTAGATTAATGAAATTTATCGTTCATTGGTTTCATGTTTTACATCATCCTCTTTCTGAAGAAAAATGTTCCTGTAGTGTTCTGTTCAGAGGAGCATTATCCTAATATATCAGCATACTACCATACATACAGACACACTAATGGAAATGCAAGACACACTCAATAGAAGAAAATTCACTGCAAATATTTACGTTTACTATAGATAGACACAAAGAAATTACTTCAGTGTCATAAAAGATTAATTTAGGATCACATTTAGTAGTGTACTAGCACAAGGACTTTTATTTCAAGAGCAGCAAACAACAATAGAATAGACTATGCTATTTCAGTTGGAATCATCTAGTCCAACTGCCTGACCACTGCAGGGCTGACCGAAAGTTAAAGCACGTTAAGGGCATTGTCCAAACACCTCTAACTCGGACAGGCTCGTGGCATCAACCACGTCTCTAGGAAGCCTGTGTCAGTGTTTGACCACCCTCTCCGTACAGAAATGCTTCCTGATGTCCAGTCTAAACCTCCCCTGCTGCAGCTCTGAACCCTTCCCACCCGTTCCCTGGCTGGATCCCAGGGAGGAGACATCAGCACCTCCCTCTCCAATGACCCCTGAGGTCACCTCTCAACCTCCTTTTTTCCAAGCTAGACAAGCCCAAACTCCCCAGCCGCTACTCACAGGGCATGCCTTCCAGTCCTGTCACCAGCTTTCTTGCCCTCCTCTGGGCACATTCAAGGACCTTCACATCCATCTAAAACTGCGGAGGCCAGAACCTCGCACAGTACTTAAGGAGAGGCCGCACCAACGCTGAAAACAGCAGGGTAATCACCTCTTTTGAACGGCTGGTTGTACTGTGTGCAATGCGTCCCAGGATGCCATTTGCTCTCTTGCCTGGCAGTGCACACTGCTGACTCGTATTGAGCCTGCTGCCAGCCAGCACCCCCAGATCCCTTTCTGCACAGCTGCTATCCAGCCACTCCTCTCCCAATTTATACCTGTGCCCAGCATTACTCTGTCCTAGGTCTTGCATACAGGCCACAAAGGAAAGAAAAAATATAATAGAAATAATAGTATTTTTGTACTAAACATAAGAAATGTCAGTTAACTGCAAGCAACTTGAACGTCAAAACGAAAGAGGAGGTTAATAGTTCTTGACTTCAGACTCTTGAACAACTCAGCTAAGCAGAGAGATTATAAAAAGTCAGTAAAACATAACAAGAACAAAGTGAAATAAGCACCATTAGGAGATGCAATACATACATATCTCAGCCCTATGGGATCACCTGGTATGACGTCGCCTGCTGAAGCACACACTCCAACTGAAGCCAAGGGAAAGTTGGCTTCAACCACCAGGAGAACATATCTGGTGTGGACTTCAGTCTCTAATATGCAATACCACTGACTCAGAACACAATAGAGGCAAAGGAGGAGGGGAGGAAAGGACACCAGCAACAGCTTCACTTACTTTCTTGCCTCTATCCTGGCTTCAGAGTCTGCATCATGAATTCCCTTCTTTATTGTTTCAGCTAACACTGATATGTGTCTGAAATAAGAAGGAAAACATTATTCAGCAGTCCAGAAAGATGCATCTCACAAACAAAGGACTAATTTGATTTTGCCTCAGTCTCCAAAAACAAAGAGTTCATAACATCTTCCCTTTCCCATATAAGATCCTTTAGAGCCTTTATTTATTTACACTTACAAGTCAGTTTTATTTGACCCACACTGCAGACCAGGAAAAGGCAAGCAGCATTCTTCATAGGTCAGTCTTCAGTTAGCTATTGAAATTGCCTGTGTGCAAAAGTACCCTCTTAACCCTCAAAATAGTCTTCTGCAGTCTATGGCTAAAGAAGTGGTGCCCCAGTCTTCTCTCCACACAATTACTTTCGCTGTTCTTTCATTTGAAGTACTGTAGAAACCTCAGAAGCTCCTGATAGATAGAGTAGCCTCCTCATCATCACCTTGCTTTAGGGTGCAAAAGGGAAAAAAACTGAGTTCAGGGATTCACTCAGCCAGGTTTTCCAGGGCTGGCATAGGAGACACTCACCAAAACTCCTGACCACCAGAACTACAAGGATGGATGGCATATGTTCACACACCTACGTGCTTTTTATGAGGGAAAAATATCTCTACTAGAGCTACCTGGTATCATCTCACCTCCTAGATTATCCTTCCTCCAGAATTAACCTCCCCGGATGCAAGTAGAGAACTAACCCATTTGTTTTCAGAGCTTACCTTTCTAGGGAGTGTGTTTGCCACTCCTGCAACAGCAAGTCTAAAAATTCAAAACAGCGCCTGAGAGAAGAAAGAAGAAAAGCTGAGTTGTCCAAGTTAACAGAGGCACGCTGACGTTGCCGTACCTGCCACGCGACACTGTCAGACACTACTTCTGCTGACTGCCTCAGAGAAAACGTGTCACTCTAACAGCTACTAGTGGGGAAGAGGAACAGGTCTGTGAAGAAGCCAAACTAATATGAAGTTGTTATAAGAACACATAAGCACAAAGACTAATTCAAAGAACAATTTTCTTTGAGGAAAAGTGGCTTTTCTTCTCTGCAGTGCTGCAGCTTATACAAGATAGCTGACTTGGAATTCGATCCCAACTCGTTGGGGAGAATGAGATGCATTTACCAAACATGTATGTCAACCCTTTTCATGAATAAAAACAAATACATGAATGTTGCCAGAAAGTACATGTGAACCTATTTATTGGTAAAGAAGAGAAGAAATTCAAAGTAAATGCTCACCTTCTAACTGCAACAGACTTGGAGGTACAATTACTAGTTATGATGGGTATTAATCGAGGGATGTGCGTATGCTAGAAGAACAACAACAAAAACAGGAAGAAATCTTTTACACCACAGTTCCATGGAATGAAAGGCCATCTCCTTCAGCCACCTGAGCCCACTATGTAGATATTCTTCTTCAACCCTTAAAAACAGAAGTGCTA
Source organism: Eurypyga helias (assembly GCF_000690775.1). Taxonomy (NCBI): domain Eukaryota; kingdom Metazoa; phylum Chordata; class Aves; order Eurypygiformes; family Eurypygidae; genus Eurypyga; species Eurypyga helias. The sequence goes on along the minus strand of NW_010266887.1, from coordinate 14,998 downwards.
AATAAAGGCACACTAGCAGATATGAACAGGTATTTTTATTATTAAAAATATTTTGTTTTATCTGTTAAAATACCTTTAGAAGAATTTATTGTCTTCTATAATGACAGGCTCCAGTGAGTCAAGGAGCTGAAGTCACTGCAAGAGGACCTAAACCGTCAGTGGTGATAATTCGAGATATCAGGCTATCTACAGTTTCGCCCATGTATCACTAGGCAGAAGTCACCTTTGTGACCTAATGGTTTGAGGAAACATGCACTGTCTGTGAGGAGGTTTTAGAGCATAATTAAGAGGATGAGTCTGTCCAGCAAGGCAGTTTTAAAATTCATTCAAAGAAAAAAAGTTTGCTCAGTTCATAAAGGGACAGAAATATGTTATTCTGTAAAGAAATATTTTTCCTACTATTTTGGCAGGGCTTAACTCTCATCATCTACACAAGGCTGCGTGACATATGAGACAGCCAAGCCCAGCTCAATCAGAAAAGTAGATTAGGCACTTAATCCAATTTTCATTGCAGCAACATTCATATTTCAGAAACACCACAATATTTGTGAGTAATAACACTTCGTGCTCTTTCCACATATACTTACTCGAATAATTAATCTAACTGCTACAACACCAGAAGTGGCCATGACTTTGGCACTATTTGGGATTAGATTAAAAATTGTTGGCATGATGGCTTCTGCCCCGTGGTCAAACTTGTTTCCCAGAACTGATGACAAATGTCTGAAAAAGAGAATGAAGTCATGCTGGTAAGTGCGCCAAGGATGAAGCAAGTCTGACTTCTGCAGAACACCTGACATAAGCACTTCTGACACTGCACTCTTCCCAACTGCCACCTCTCCAACTCCAAAGGACAGAAAACACCATGTTTCAAAAAACAGTTCCTTTAATTTCAAACTCATGGTTCTGTGTTCATCTGAACTCCAAGAAACAGCAAGTTCAGCATAAAATAAATAAAGAAACCAGCACAGCTAAAAATTTATCAAATAAATGGGACAATGCTGAAAGAACAGATTTTCCTGAACTCAGTAGTTGGTATCACAGTTTCTCTGAACCCATCTATTTTACCTTAATATGCACAAATTTCAAAAAAGCTGTTAGAAACACTGCAGCACCCTTTTTCTTGAAGCATTTCACAAAGGATAAACCATCAAAAATAACTAGCTCAGTGTGGACCAGAACAAAACATGCATTTTCAGTTTTATTTTTTTCCCTACTCGGATCATGAACACACGGCTTGCTCATTATTTCAGCATGCCTCACATCACCATCGTTTAAAACACAGGAGCACAGTTTGGCACAACTACAATTACTGGCCTACACAGACATGGTTTTAAACAGCTGCAGCAAAAACCTATTCTACTTATGTAGAGTAACTACGTAGTACCAACAGCATGAGTTACATCCTAAATGTGTTTTAACCAGTACCCGTTCCTCTTCTCTACGCCACATTTCAAGCACACTTAGGAAGTAAACTCACCCCAACGTGATGCAAGCCTCCCGCACTACTTGAGACCGCAGGTCTTTAGCGGATAATTTAAATGCTCCATCCAAAAGTCTTAAGTGTTGGAAGAAGTTATCATACTCTGCAGCTCCAGCCAAAAGTAAGGAGCGGATCTTTTTCAACTGTTGGCACCACAAAAGAAAGCAGTGACTGTTAATGAGCAATAAATACAAAGACAATTGTGTTCAGGGCTGATACTTGGTTTCCAGGATCCTTGGACAACTGTTCTTCAACATGCACTGAGCAACTGTTCTTAGACTCCAAGGAATTTTATTATTTCAGATTTTATACTCAACTCACAGGTTAACATACTAAGCACAATAATATAAAATGCTAGCTAACTGTTATACGAATCCAGGAGTGCTGCATACAGCTACTCAAACTGTATTGTTAATAACCCAAAACATTACTTTTTAAGCCAAATGATACCTTAAAGGTTTTCTACACTCCCCTTAAAAACCACCTATTTATTTACAACAGCTTCTATATCTTAGGTCCCCTCTGGCCCTATTAGAAGTGGAACCCTGACCCCATCAAATTAGGAAATTTTCTATTAATAATACAGGGATCACTATTCCATCCTACAGACATTGGTTAGGGTATCTTCTCAGGCCCTCATGTATACTGATGCCTCAATTTAAGCTCACTGTTACTCACTACAGCAAACGAAAACCTGAAGTAAGCTGGATCAGCAGAGTCTGCCACTCAGATCTGTAACACAGGCCTTGACAGACATGCCAAGTTGCTAGAGCAGTGATGAAAAACTACAGTGTAGACAAAATCATGCATCTGTGCATATCATGAAAACACAGCTCACCTCCGTAAAACCTCAATCCTGGCATCCATATAACATCTGCTTTTTCACTTCCACATTTCTCACACACTTATTTGTTCAAAACCTAAGCATGTAAATTCTGAATTGTTTTACACCTACTTTTGCAAAACTGTAAGATCTCTATAACCGAAGTGACCTGCTTCATCAGGAAGTTCTGGGATATTCCAAATGCAACTTTCGACATTCTGATTTCAGCACCTGCTAGAAAACTTCTAGCTTTACATTTGGATTTGGTGCATGACTTCCAGTTCAACCTGATGCTGTCTCAACAGATTCTTGTATGTCAAATAAGATTTTCCTTCACAGATGTTGGGTAAATTCAGTCTCATAAGGAAACTCTTCCCCCAAGCTTGGGGCAACCTAACAGATGTTCACCAGTCAAACTACATTCATTCTAGCCTTACTCTGAGGTCCTCCCAGTATCCTCTCCATGAGTAACCTTACATTAACATGAGTTCATCTCCAAGTTCACTACTTACCGCAGAAACTCTCTGCTCCCAGTCATGCTTATCATCTGATAGTATCTCTCTTATTTTGTTTATCGATTCCTCAAGATCCCGGCTGGAATAAATCTGCAGATTTAAATTATATTAGCAAAGACCTACAGAAGATGACAAGTAGATACATGCACTGTTCATCTCTCACAAAAGTAAAGCTCTGAAGGACAGGGAATACATGATACATCTCCACTATCCAGCCAAATCTATCAGCAAACATGCAGTATATCCAGTTGTGGCACTCACAACAGCACGGAGCCCAGAGACACAAGTCACCACTACCGCGTTCAGTTCTGATGGTACAGAAGTGCAGATATGTTTCTGCTGTCTAAGTTTTTGTTCATCCACACTGCACTGTGCAGCACACACGTCCAGGTCCAGCTCTGCTCCTGTGATACCTTTACCACAACCCTCCCACCCCATTCCCTCCACTTCTGAGTGCTTCACATAAACTACCAGCAGATACCACCACTTAAAACTTGCCTCCCCCCAATTTCCCACTTGTCTTCCCCATAAAGAAGATTTGCAATTGTATTGCAATGCAACATCACAATGAAGCACAATCTGCCAGTGATAAGACTACATTTTATATCCATCTTCTGCTTTTTAGTACTGTGGGTTTTAACATGATATTCTACTTACCTGAACCGTTGGGACATCTTCAAATGCCTTAATGAAGTCTTCTTCATCCACAGCACCTGCTCCCTCTTTGGCTGCTGACATACAAATGAAAAAGCTATTTCAATCTTCTTATCAACAGGAGAATCAATTAAGAAACCACCAGCTATCAAGGCACCTAATCGGGAAAAAGTTCACTGTCCATGCAGCCTCGGAGTGGTGTTGATGTAATGAAAGCAGGGACAGGGAAATTCAATGCCAGACACAGACTAACATTCACAGCATCCTTCAACTCCTAGGCACAGAGGGCACATTAGGGAAGTCATTACAGTACTCACTCAACAGTTAGGGGACGACAGTCTGAAAGATGAAAGGGAATATTTAATTATATGGGAGATTTTATTTTAAAGGATTTAATCCCATCTATAATAGATGAAGGTGCAGATCTGACAGGTGCACAAACAAATGATAAGGAAGATAAATAGTCTCTGGAATACTAATCAGATTAGAGACTGCCTGCTACAGGGAACTTTTTCCATTTCTCTAGGTCACGTGTAGAATTATAATCACACGTAGGATTATTGCTCACATTCAGAATTAGTGCTCAATTTTCTTTCTGCACCTTCATTACCAGCAATGCCTAAAGGTTTTAGAAGAAAGGCAATGTGTCAGTTTTAGGTTGCATGGGCTGAAATTTAACAGGCAGCTGTAAGCAGCCTGCTTCAGTTCAGCTAAAGGGTTGCTACTATAAAGGTAAAAATCTAACACGCTGCAACACTGACATGATTTACTCATAGCCCTCAGTGCACAACCGCACAAGTCCTACCTTCCACAAACATAAAACAGACTACTGGGATGTGGGGACTGCTTGGAGATTCATCCTACCAAGGTTCGGTCATGGCATGCAGATAGATATTGTACAAGTAATGATTTCACCGGGGAAAATTCGTTACTGGATCCTGGGGACCAGTCTGGAAGTTCTCGCAATAAGCCCAAGCATGGACACTAGAGATACTTCACAAAAAGGTCAATTCATATATGTATGGGCTTACTGGAAGACTTGGAGCCCAGAGGTGCAGTCCCAAGCCTGCGCGTCGTTCCCATCCCAACTCTGCGTGAGTTTGCAGGGGCCTTTGAAGATGTAGAGGAGCTAGCTGAGGAAGGTCTGTTCCCATCCACGGAGTCTTCATCATCAAAGATTTTATCTGCCAAAGAAAAGCACACCCAGCTTCAGGGACATCCCAAGGAACATGCCCACGCAATGGCAAACATGCTGCATGTTCAGGTCTGCTCAGCCAACTCTCATCTCAGCAGTGTCTCCATGCTAGAAATCTGGTTATTCAGGAATGACCACCAAGCCCAACCCTTCCCTATTGCAGCCACTATGTTATAACCCTGTCAATGAATGCATTCAGAGACAAAGAATAAACGCTTTTTCAGATAAAAAGAATAAGTCTACAGCAGAAAGATGCAAGCCACAGACAATACTCGGGGATGTTACAATGCCCTGTAAGGTCCTGCTAACTGCCTGCTCCAGATCGAGATGCAACAGGGTAGATCAGGAAAGATCGCATGGCAACACCCGTGCTGCTGAGAAACCACAGAGCTACAAATCCACTTTAACTTTTTTATTCATTCCCAGAGACTCTTTACAAGGAAATAGAAAGTTACCTCAAATTCATAAAAACCATAGGTGTATTAAAACTTACCGAATCCTTTATGTACGTCAAAGGGAACTGCAGCCTCTACCTCCAAACGTGAACATAAATTAACTTAAAATGAATTACAGTCCCTTTGATTCTCAGTGAAGGTCACTTCAGTTCCAAAGGAGTGCTTATATTGCAGTTTTACAGAGACTAGCTAACCCACTTTAAAAACCAGCCTTAGGTTGAAGGGTGACGAAGTGTTTGGACAGCTGACACAGATGGCACACATTATCTACTGAGGACAGAAAATCCCCTCCAGTCCCCTTCACTTCACTTGTCCACACTTCACTCAAGATTTGAGACCTGCTTCATGTCCATCACTCTCCAACACTCCAAGGTACACACCAACTCTCCACCGTTTCAGGAACATGGCCCCTGGAAATTCCACTTGGCAAAAACTCAAGCGGGTGCTTTAATCCATCCCTAGTCAGGAAAGCACCGGGGAATATCTAGTAACAAACACAGGCTCCTAGTTAGACACTAATGAGTGAAATTCAATACAGGTTGAGCTTTCTGAAAATAAGAAAATAAACTGATAACAGTGTAGACATATTTTAGGGGAGGCAAAGAACAGAAAGAAAAGCCTGTGTTGTCCTCAGCCTTAAGGAGTTTCCCCTGCCCAAGGTGATATTGGCTCAACAGCAGCTGGGCACAGAACTGTCACAAATCATCTAAAAACCTAAACAACACATTTCCGACATGCGCCCACGCATGTGATTCCATACTCCACTGACAGCACATGATGCCATGCCCCAGTGATAGCACTACACTGAAGTGACAGACAGACAGACAGCAGCACAGGTTTGTGGTTGGACTTGATCTTAAAGGGTTTTTCCAGCCTAAACGGTTCCATGATTCTATCCAACAAAGCTAATGAAGGCAGCCGAGGACATCTCTTAATTTTGATATTCAAGAAGTCTTGGAATGTGCGTATGGGCTAGGGGAAAAGTAACATCTAAAGGACAGAGGTGATACAACAACAGGTACTTAGACTGTTGTTCAGGCCAAAATAAGCTAGACAAAAGTGAACATATGAACATTAACATCAAGAAACATAGGGTCACAGCTATGGAGGAGAACGTCAGCCACATTTAGGATGTGGGCTCACTAACTCAATGCCCTAAGGCAGCCATGGAACCCGTGCTACCTCCCTGTTGACACTGGTCATGTTCTGACATATGTAATTCAAAAATAATTTGAAAAGAGCTCAGGGAAGAACCATGAGAATGATTAAAGGATTGGAAAATATGTTTTTAATTAAATTAAATGAAAATTCACTGCAGGGAAGTGTTTAACCTGGCCAGATTCTTAACAAGTTGCTTGATAATGTTCTGTGTTAACACAGCAACTCAAGATTTATTAATACACTTTTCCAGCATGATTTATTATTATTGTTTCTCGCCCAATAGAAAAATTACAACAAGGCCACTGGCTGGAGGTTAAAGCCAAATTAAATTCTGACTTACCTTTTTTCCCCTCCCTTTCCCACCCCTCCTCTCCATTTTTTGCAATAAGCAAAGGACTGACTCCCTGCCAGGTTACAAGATGTGTCACCCAGCAAATTTTACCTCAAGCAGTTCCTAAAAAGCAAGATTGATTCTTTTTTTTTTTTTTTGGATCCCTGAAAGATACAGTCTAGTTCAAACAGGAATTATTTCAAAAATATAATTTGGTGAGAGTTGCACAGAAAGCCATGGCAGATCAAACAACTCTGCAAAATGCGTAATCTCTGAAGCCTCCAGGAAGGGGTTTAAGTGATGCAGAAAGTCTTGCACAGACCCTGAACAGAAGGAAAAAAAAAAAAAACCAACCCACTCTGAACAAAATTTGCCCCAATTGCATTTATTTCAAACGCTCGTATATAAATATTAACCAAATGATTATTTGTCATATATATTACCAGTCAGGAGAAAGTCAGACATACTCAAAAGATACTTTACTACTTCAAAACCACTCTCATCTGGTAATAAAATTCTCCATCAGCTGCATTTCAGGCCATCTAGATGCAGTCTTAGTTAACTCACTTCCTCTTGCATCTGCATTTTTAAAGCCTCACCCCTCTGAAAGGAGAAGTGGGTGTGGTTTGCTATTTCATATAATAAATAAAAATCTTGAAAAACAGATATTGAAAAGATCACTCACACTTCTGTACCATTTTAGCAATTAAATAAACTATCATTTCATTTAAAACAGGCTTTTCTAAGCATTAGCTTAAAAAAAAACAACCACCCCACTCCATAAAACCAACCAGCCAGCCCAGTTTTGGGGATGTCGGGATTACAGTCACATCCTCCTGTTCATTATGTCTACAAACTAAGCATTACATATTTATCAAATCAGAATAACCCTTCAATAACCCCACAGCATTTTCTCAGCCGAGCAGTGCCGAATGACAGCGCCACATTCAGAACGGCACATCAAATCTTCCAGCAGCACGTGTGCAGGACAGAAGGAGAAACAAAGAACAGAAAGAAACCTGCACGTGGAAGTACAGAAAATAAGAGAAAAAACAAGCTAATGTACGTTATCAATAAAAAGCTTTTTTTTCCCCATTCCTTGACTCCTGTTCCCAATATTCATTTGAACTGGGATCGTATTTTTTGCAGCCTATCTGCAAATCGGGAGGTGGTAAATTCAGCATGGTAGTAACTCTCCTGACTCCAGCAGAGGTGCACCGAAGCGGAATCGGCGCCACATTCTAATATTAAATAGCCACTGATGTGCTCCCATCCCCAGACCCCCTCTGTGCTCATTTATATAGCATTCTCGGCCAGAGACGTGCCCTTATAAGAGGCCTTTGTCTCCTCGCCACTCCGCTGTCTTAGAGACACACACAACACAATTTGCTTTATGTTTTTCCAATGCCTTTACGTTATTTAAGAAGAAAAAAAGATTCGCTTACAAGTACATATCCTTCTGCAAATAAGCTTCCTCAACATTCCTTCATATTTTCCATAGCGTGCCCAGATGTAACAGTGCTTCACAGAGCGCCGCGGCTTTCAGTCCAGAACATAATCAATCATAGCCCCTCGTATTCATTAAGCATGCTGTCTTCACACGTGGATTGAAACGGCTACGGCTTCAGTCCTCTCGCTACGACCGTGCCTCTGCAGCATTCTCATCAACACCCACTTCAGCCCAGGAAACTTCGGTTCACTTCTAGGGAGGAAATTCCCTGCTAGCAAGGGGAACCCGGGACAAATAATCCGGGATGAAGACGAGCTGAGTCTGCCTGGCTGGGCTGGCTTGCACTAGGAACCAGCCTGACTTTATCCCCTGGGAAGCGCTAACAGGAGCATCTCAACAGCTGTCATCATTTGTCCATGACGAATAAATTTAGTCATTCATTTTTAAAAGTAACCCCTTCAGGTCTGGGCAAGGTGTAAAATGGGCAGAAAAGACTGTGCTAGTTGTTCAGGAGCAACGATAAACAAGGGCCAATATTTCTCCTGCCTGAACAGCCAGCTCAGGAACTTTTAAAACAAAGTAACTGAGTCTCAAATTTCCCCTCCAATGAAATGAGATGCTTTCTGGCTTTTAAAAAAAAAAAACTTTCAGATGTCAGATTAAAGTCTTTTCATTATTTGCCTGTAAGCTTTAGAGAAAATAGCTAATCTGCAGTGACTACAGACTGGGGAAAAAAAGCTTACGATCATGTCTGTTCCTAAAGAAGATGCCCTGCTGTGGTCTTCAGGTGTGACTCTGCAGGGTACCAAACTTGTTCTGGCCCTGCTGTGCCCATTTATCCTATGTCCCACCTCCAAGCATCAGTGTAGCTGAAGACTGACACAACCTTGTAAGTATGACCCGCATGTCATGAGAATCTCTTCTGAGGTGCAGATGAAGGTGGATGGCACAGGAGAAACCTGCCTCCCCACCCACCACACGGCATCCTGCACCAGGAGCAGACACAACTGCAAAAACTGACATACATCTCCGCATGCTCAACCGCTGTGAAAGCTGAGAACACCCACAGGCAAACCCACCTATGCCGACGGACACGGGGTATGGTCTTCCTTACTCGCTTTTGCCAGACACACCCCCATGTGCTTTGGTCAATGCTTGAGACAGACACCCCTTGGGCACCTCAGCCCATGCCCTCCCCCAGGGCTGGCATCCGCACTCCCATCTCCAGCTGCGACACCCAAAGGACATGGGGCACGGTTCACTCCTCTCTGCCCCACCAGCCGCTGTTAAATGCCCCCTTCCCCTTAGCCCACACCAAACCCACGCATGGCTTAGTGCCAGCCTGCCCTGCTCACACAGGTACTGTACAGGTTTCCCCAGGACAATGAGCTCATGAGCACGCTAACCATTATACACAACAACGTAAACAGAATGCCTGCTACCTGAGCAACATTCAGAATCCACTCTCAAGGCCTGGCCTTGCGAGTCAGAAAACCTTCATGCAGCAGGCTACTCTGCATTCATGCAACTCAGGACTGACTCAAGTTACTTTTCTGAGGGATGCTATAATTTTTAATCCTGGAATCAGATGGCTCCGATTTAAGTTATATCCACGATGACTGCGGGGAAGCTTGAGAAAAAGAGCCTTAAAGACTTGACAACAAGAGGCAAATAAAAAGGATTCAATATTTATGAACCTGTTTGCTTCAAAACATGATTTTTGAAAACCGTAAGGTTGACAATATTAAGGTCATCATGTTAACAAGCCACAGCATACACCCTCCTAACAGTGTATGAGCATTAACACAACCAAGAACACTGCCAAGTGCTTTTCAGAACCTTCTGTCCATCGAGCTAACACACCTGGAAATAGGAATTATTAGGAGTTAGTGAAACTCTCATTCAGTTTTCAGCAACATGAGAGTTTCCATTCTCTTTAAGTAGATTCAGAAAAGAGGCAGTACAAAGGTTCCGCAATCCTACAAGCATTGTAAAGCCATAGGAGACAACAAAATAGCTAAGATACTGAGTGAAGAAGCAACAGCTCAAAGAGCCAAAACAATACACAAAATGACCAAAAGCTGAGAGAAATCAAAACAAACCTTATTGCTTTAGTGAATTACTTTAGTACAGTTCATACAGACACCTTAACAAACCCACATGCTAGGAGCTTCACACACAGCTTTCACTCCACACTGATTAAAATCAAGACACACACATATGCACATAAGGCAAAAAAAAGTGGGAGGAGAAAAAGGTAAGAAGCAGTTTTCCCCAAAATCACCCTTAGAAATACAATATTCCCACAGTGCCCTTTCCAGCCAGCCACCCAGCTTTTCCCCAGACCTCAAGAGCATCAGGAAATCCACAAAACACCCATTGGAAAACACACACCCACCCCGAAAGCCCACATGTTTATATAAAGTTTCAACTTGATGAGCAAAAGCCCTGCACTTACCCCTCCTGTCACCCGGAGGTCGTTACTAGGTCTTGCAGACCACCACTCACAGCCCGGCTGTCTGTACCCAGACAGGATCGTCTCCAAACACAGCAACTATTCAGTTTACTAAACACCCACCACAGGGTGCCATATCCGCGTTTCCCTGCTGAGTGTGCTTGGGGATGCTCTCCCCTTGGTGTTCTGGACCTTTGGAAATACCCTTCAAAATGCACCGGGTGGAAACGTGCCAGCAGCACCCCCAGCGCAGACACTGCTGCCTCCTCAGCACATCTTCCCAGATAAAAACGCTCAGTATACTCTGAGCTCTACAGATACCAATCAAGGAGAACAGAAATTTATACAGGACGGACCAGGGGGATCTTTCAGGCTCATAAAATATTTTTCCAGAACTACAGGAATTAACGGCCTTATTACAGGACTGGCATAGCTGTGGGAAAGCGTTCCTCATAGAATGGTTAGGGTTGGAAGGGACCTTAAAGACCATCTAGTTCCAACCCCCGTGCCATGGGCAGGGACACCTTCCACTAGACCAGGTTGCTCAAAGCCTCATCCAGCCTGGCCTTGAACACTTCCAGGGATGGGCCATCCGCAGCTTCTCTGGACAAATTCATTCACCCCTCAACAGCAGAGAAAGCACGCCGCTTTCCATTTTGATATTAATCCTGTGTGCTGCACAGTGCCAATATTAAGGTTTCTCCTCAATCTTATTAAAGTTTAATTATATCGGCAAGTAATTGTATAAAAAGAAGCAAATTCTGCCTTCATTCACAGGGCGGCAACATTCAGTTCCGCAGGAGCTCCCTCAGGCACCATCTCCACACGCACACGTGGTGGGGATGCATCATGTTAAGAGCAAGCAGTGAACCTTTCCCCTCCTCGCCCTCACCTCCTGGTTTTAGCCCGCTCTCTGCACCTGCCGAAAGCCTACAGCAACAGCTCGGACTCCCTGAGCTTACAGCAAGCCTCCGGTCTGTAGGAAATTCAGGCAGCAAGTAAAATGGGCAGCGGCATCACCCAGCTTCCACCCATCCGCACTGCACCCCCCACCCCAGGCAACGGTCAGTGGTTGACCTTGCACCGTACCTGTTCTAAAAATAATTCAAATATGATTAAAAGGCACAGCCATTCAACAGCAGCAAGAAGTATTTTTATTATTTTAAAAGTAAACTGAAACAGAGCTGCTGAGGGACGTTCCCAAGCGTGTAAGAGAGGGAGGGCAGGGCCAGAATCTGCATTAAGCTCCATTCCTAAACATATGGGGTTTTTTTCTAAATAACTTTTTTCCCTTCTACTACAGATGAGTAGTGTCCCAAATATTTTCTTCTTTTCCCCAATATTATTTTCAAACCGGGTTTACACATAATCAAAAAAAGACAATTGAAATTACTCAGAAAAACTAGAGATCTCATAATTTATAATGCCTTGGTATTAGAAAAAATAAATTTAATTTAGTTGTTCTTGACAGGTTGCTTGAAGCTTAGCCACACAAAACAGATTTCGGTATTCCACAGGGTTGGGTACCCAGCAACGCCAAAGGAAAACAGCGACCAAAGACAGTGACGATGCGAGCTCCCAGGGAGGCACTTGCTGACCCAGCGTGGGACTTGCAAAACCCATAGGGAAAAGCAGATACCTGGGGAATCGACAGATGAAGTTTTGTATGACCTGGACTGCCTACACCCTATATAAATAAAGTGAATTAAGAGGCACACCAGAAACCTGAAGGCCTTATACGGGCAGATGCTTTTCACCCGTGCAGGACAGGAGCACAGTGGGCAGAGCCATCAGGTGCCTCCAGCCCCACAGCCCAGGTTCAGGTTTCCAGCTGCGAGCACCATCTGTTGCCATGACATCATAGGAAGAAGCATCTTCTCCAGCCTGCATGCCCCAGCTGGCATTCCCTGCACAAATCCCTCTGCTACTCCAGTAGCTGTCACAAGCGTCAGTTAGATGCTGACTGCTCTAACACACAGCACTGCCTGCAGAAGGACGGGGGGGTGCTGGTCAACAGCCGGCCAAATGTGAGCCAGCAGTGTGCCCAGGTGGCCAAGAGGGCCAACAGCATCCTGGCCTGCATCAGGAACAGTGTGGCCAGCAGGACCAGGGCGGGGATTGTCCCCCTGTACTGGGCACTGGGGAGGCTGCACCTCGAATCCTGGGTTCAGTTTTGGGCCCCTCACCACAAGAAAGAGACCGAGGTGCTGGAGCGTGTCCAGAGAAGGGAACGGAGGTGGGAAAGGGTCTGGAGCACAAGTGTTGTGAGGAGCGGCTGAGCTTTCTAGAAATAACTACAAGTAGATAATAATGCCAAACTGCAGCCCTGTTTCCTTTCAGGACGAGTCTCAGAGGATAGCTGGACTGGTGAAGTTAAGCCAGTAAGATGTGTTGGAGGGACCTGGGGAAGCTGTAGCACTGACCCAGTCCAAGACCTTCGTTTAGGTGTATTTACAATCAGTAACGGGGCGGCATGTTGCCCACCACTTGGCATTTGCCAGTGGATGACATCCCCATGAGATGGTGGGGCATCCTAAACTTCCCAAGCAGCTGTCTTCAAGCCAAGAAACACAATGTGTGCCTGAACAACGAAGGAAAACAGAAGGCAGTCGGACTACATCTCCTGTACAGCCACGGAAAACAGGAGCCAGTGCTTCCTTCCCAAGGCGTTCATCGGCCTGGTTAAAGGCTAAACACCAGAACAGGGGTACTACCTCTGCAAAAGCTGGATGGTGTTACGCACATTACACATCAATGACTCCCACCCAGAATGCCTGGCCTGATGCATAATTAATATACTTTAATTAGATAACCATTTAAAATACTGTAAAATGCTCAGTGGGGCAATAACCATGACATAAGAATGTCTAAAACTGCAGGTGGCTGAGACAAAAGAACAAGCATGAAAGGAAAACTATGGAGCAACGGGCAGCGACTCCACAACCTAGAAGTATCTTGGGAAAGACTGTCAAGTACTTACAAGAGTTATGACCAGCACAATGATCACGAATTCCTTCCATAAATAAATGCTTCAACTTCATAAAGATGCATACTACTGCATATTACACCCTGTGGGGGCACATATGCAAGCGAAGGGTACAGACAAGTTTTGTTTATTTAAAAATAATTCCAAGTTGGATTTTATGACCAGGGCTACGCTCTGTATCTACAAACGATTACCAAACAGTGATTTGAGACACTTCAGACAGAAAACATGTCTGCCAACAGCTTCAGGAGCTCCTGGGACAATCGGTAATAGGCTAAGGAGTTGACTGTATATTCTCCAGAGCATCCACTGCAGCTGTCACCAAGTGAAAGGGATGGGAAGCCTGAGTTGATGCCGACTCTTGCTCTGGAGTATTTAGTAGTGCTGACTACCTGCATCAGCACTCTCTCACTGCACTAAAAAGCAAGTTTCTGCCTACTCCTAAATAAAAACTAGGACTCAGAGGAAGATTTTTGCCCCATCACCACCTTAGTTCAACTCTGTGCAAGCAGGCAGAGATAAGCTTTGATAAGCTGCATGCACGCAGGCTCTTACAAACCATACTTCAGCATCATTATGCCAGTGCCAAATTTTGCAGCCCACGCCAGGTTTCGTAGTGTCTATGTAAGCATATTCAACACAGCTTAGATCAGCATCCTGTTAGAGCTGGTGAGAAATAGCTATCCCCTATCTGCATCACACTCATTTTGGTAGATATTGGCAGAGAGAAGCAACGGTTTGCTGACAGTCAAGCCGACTGTGTTTATCCTCTTCCGAGACACTGGGGATAAAACCCAAGAACTGAATAACTAGCAGTTTACATTTCCCAGGATCACTGTAGGAAAAGCAGTAGGAAGACCAGTGATTTCAATGGAACTTTGAAAATGTTCTTTTTTTGGAAGCAAGACCAGAAACTAGTAGATAACAAATTATGAAAATATTTTGGACTTTAATGACTTGTCTGACTAAAGCACCTAACCCCAGAGCAGCAAAACACGATTTACTTTTAGCGAAAAAATGCTTGTTCAGTAGATTTTGGAATGGATTTGCAATAACGATTGCTTCTAACAATACTCCACACAGATTTGTGTATGATCTAAATAGGATCAATTCTATTTTTTTTGGCACAGTGGAAACAGGCAAAATACACAAGAAGGTGCTGACTCCAGGTCATGCAGAAAATTCAGAATCAGAGCAAGTGACAGAAGTTACAGCAGAGTATAGGATTTCCTTATTTAATCACCATCCCACTGGGCTAAATTCTGCTTCCAGCTCTATACATAGCGGATGGAGGTGAATACAAGAGAGAGCAGAACTTGACCTGATTATTTTTCAGATGCTTAAAATCTCAGATTTCCTTCTATGCGATTTCAAATAAGGAGGGTGAGTTTTTAGTACACTAAGTTCCCCACTATTCAACAGACATTTAAATACAGCATATAGTTTCCATGTGATTGGATGTTCAATAGAGTTCAACAAGGCCAAGTGCA